>NW_019476115.1:0-1352 GCF_002814215.2 Seriola lalandi dorsalis | reverse complement strand
CCCCCCCCCCACACACACACACACACACACACACTTATAGGCAATAAGTGTGAACAGTGTTGTGTGAGAGCTGATTATTCTGCATCTGACACCAAGCTAATAAATGGCCTTGATTATCCAGGGTCATCCCACAACCTGCTCAACAATGGGTCTTTTACACTGTACGTAATAGATAGATGTGAACCTCAGAACAATAGACAAAAGAAAATCAATAGACAAGAGGGATGTAAACAGAATAGATGAAGTCTTTGGCGATCATATGCTTAAGTGTTAATCCCCCAGGGAAAAGTAAAAATATAAAGGTGTCGGAGCTCAGAGTGATTACATTGGATGTGAGGGAGAAGCGGAGAAAGAGGTTGGCCTTATTGTTCTTTATGTGTGGGGCTTCAAGTCTGTTTGCATAGGGTAATTCTGAGGAAACACTGTAACCTAGATAGATAAGGAGAAGTGAGTTCAACTGCCACGTGCTACACACAGACTACTTTTGTTTTCAGCAGAAGAAAACACGGTAAGACTACAGATGCTAATATTTTGAAGTTTTTGTGTTGTTACATTTGTTCTCTATTAAAAGATATCAAGAAAAACGATCACAGTAAAGATTTAGATAAACAGCTGAGATTTATTTACTCACTATAGTAGAAAAAAGTCTGTTGTATAATTAGAGAACCAGAACTACACTACATATATTCGTCATGCATTGTAATTTAAAGTTTAACAGGTCTGTTTACATTAGCCTGAGCAGCTGGAGGATCACCTCTTTATATATTCTGTTTAGATCTGCACTGTGTACTGTCTTTACAAAAATGAGTAAGTGTCGATTCATTCTCTCCATTTCTGGCTCACGATCCTGATTGATTATTGACTTATTCAAAAATTGGTTCAGGTAATTTCAGATTGGAGCAGAGCTGCAACTACTAAAAATAATTATAAAATAATAATTAATAATAATTGAATCATTTTCATCATTGATTATTCATTTTTTTGTTAATCGATGAATCATTTAGTCAATAAAATATCAGAATATAGTGCAAAATGTCCAATGCCATTGCAGTTTCCCAGAGCCAAAAGTGATGTCTTCAAATTGCTTGTTATTCAAAGCTTGTTACTGTCAATTAATGTTTTGTCCATCAAAGCCCAACATGTCCAGCATGTATCA
This sequence comes from Seriola lalandi dorsalis, assembly GCF_002814215.2. NCBI lineage: Eukaryota > Metazoa > Chordata > Actinopteri > Carangiformes > Carangidae > Seriola > Seriola lalandi. The sequence continues at coordinate 196 of NW_019476115.1, read as the reverse complement.
GTCACCATGTATTAAGTACCCTCCTGGGTTAAATGATCTACACCTTCAGTTTCATGTTATCGCTAGTTATTGTGTCACTGTTTAAATCTTTCAAACGCAGCAGCCGTGGTCTACGTGATTAGACTTTCCCATTATCTGATGTTTTCTGCCCGTTGGACAACATCATTGTATTTGAATATTCTTCATGTCCGTTCAG
>NW_019476114.1:0-1352 GCF_002814215.2 Seriola lalandi dorsalis | reverse complement strand
ACACACACACACACACACACACACACACACGCACACACACTTTTCTCTACATTATATGGTTCTTTTCAAACCACTGCATTGAGCAGAGAGAAAGGAGCTCAGTGTGTCTCTGTGCTGTGTGTATGTTTGCATTGTGTGTGTGTGTGTGTGTGTATTATGAGTGAGCTGTATGCGTACAGTAGCGTATCAACGACAGGCCAGCAGATATGTCATGGCTGCAGTCACTGTGCTGTTAATGTATGCAACAAGAGCTTCATTGAACGTAGACACTGACAGTTTGTTGGCTTTGGACCAGAGCTTTAGGTCCAGGCTGTGCCCCACTGGCTGAGGCGACATCACCTCCTTCACCTTCAGTCCTTGTGCTGACATTTATATACAGTATAATAATCTTTATTCTATCACATTTTAAGCAAGAAGAAAAAAGTATTTTCCACAGCAAGGGAAACACATTGAAATAAGATCCAATAAAAAGAACAAGGAACAAAACATTTAGGACCTCATCAGTAAAATACAGGACAGCTGCAAGAAGTCATGAGCACATCATTACTGGAATAACTTTGATTTGACTGAACAACTGGACAAACCATCTGTGGAGCTTAAACTAAAACTACATTTTTTTGTCTATCTCTGATCTGACAGCAAATACATGAGAGTAACTCCACCACAGAACATGACAGTCACATGGTTCACATTTTAACTGGCTGCAGCAGTTGAGTACTGTCACCCAAACCCTGACCCTGATCCTGACCCTGACCCTGAGGTTTAAATATCCGATCAAACCCATCAAACTCTCCCACTTCAAAACTCAAACATCAACAGGAAGCTGGAGGGAAGATCGCTGATCACAGCTTTGACAAAATCTCAATGTATCTTCAAGGATTAGGAATAGAGTTATAAATGACCTGATTGGTCATTTGATTTGAAACTGCTGTTGACTAGAAGGAATTAAAAGTCAGTACCTAATTAACATACAGTCTTATTATTAGTGTTTTAGCTCAGTTTTGTTTTGTTGTAGCAATGTAATAAAACAGGATCTGTGAGCAACACATCTGCTACACACACACACACATACACGCACGCACACACATACACACACGCACGCACGCACACATCTGCTTCCTGAAAACACGTGGCATCCTAATGGAGATGGATAACCTGTGACCTCATCAGCAGCCATTAACACTGTCTGCTAATGGCCTGTGTGTATGTGTGTGTGTGTGTGTGTGTGCGTGTGTGTGCGTGCGTGGTGATTCAACTGGTAACAGTAATCTCTGATGTACTGTTGTCATGCAAGAGAACAAACTAAACAAACAAACACATAAACACACACACACACACACACACACACACAC
>NW_019476113.1:0-1352 GCF_002814215.2 Seriola lalandi dorsalis | reverse complement strand
TGAGTCGTCCTGATGGGACTGACTACAGGGAGAAATGAGAAAGTAAAGCCATAATAATGGTTCCAAACAGGAAGAAGAGGGCGACTGAGACCAGGTCTGTTAAGCCTCTAAAACTGCAAGTGAAGGAGCCTGCAGTCTTAATGGACTCTGCCATTGTGCACTTGCAAATTAACACATACTTGCCGTCTTCAGAGATAGGCTCTGAGGAAAGTAATTTGAGGGTGAAATGAATGCAATCAAAAGTATCTGAAGGCTCTGATAGTAGCTTTGTGCCAATTAACTGCCGTCATTGTTTGACACAATTGGTTGTGATGGTGAAATGTGCCTGCCGCAGTATTTTAAAATATGGAACAGATGATGGGTTTGACAGTGCCTATTGTGCTAATCCATAGTGTTTTCAATCAAATTAAACTTAACAACAGCCAGAAACATTTTTACTTACAGAAGAGTTTCAGGAAGAAGGCTTTTAGTTCTGCTTTATAGCTCACATCTTTGTCTGAGCAAATTAGGTTGTTCCAACTGTACAGCTGCTCTTCTTACCCATCACATACAGCATGTTTCAAAAGGCATACAGCTGAAAAATTACATATTTTTATGTGTTAAAAAATTTTGCATTCTGCTCATCATGTTTCCCAGAGCCCAGCTTGATGTATTCAAATGTCTTGTTTTATCTGACCAACAGTCATAAAACCCAAAAATATCAAATTTACTATCTTAGAAGATGAACCTTGAACTAGTGAGGTTTTAGCGTATTCTTGAAAAATGAACTTAATTACCAGTTTTTTATATCAGTTTTATATCAAGTCTCTCTCTCACACCCACTCACATACACACACACACACACACACACACACACACTTCCTTTTTTAGTGTATTTCCCGTACATGAACTCAGTGTTGATGGAGGATGTGATAATTTTCTAGTTAGCCACAGAACTTGTGATAGTTAACTAACCACCATTTCTTTAGTCCTAATATATTCCAATTTCTATTTTGAATGTCAACCTGTTTCAAAATGGCACCTGCAGATGTGGTTCTCTGACTCACACTGCATCTCTTTGTCAGCTGCTTGCCCCTGTGTCCTCACTTTGGTGGTTAATCCTTAAAAAAATATAGATTGCATTCTGCAACGAGACAGGAAATGGACACAGCCAACAAAAAAATCAGTACTCATACGTGTCCTGTTCCGTTTTACAGGAGTTTGTGCGTGTGTTTTTCAGGATGTGGGTTTTCCTTCACTCCTGTGACTGTAAGAAAACTGGTGTAATGTCAGTCATAGCATTCCTGTTACTAAACTTCCAGCATGGCAAGTTTTACTTTTTGAATAGCTCTTCTGCTGAACTGATTAAAAGT
>NW_019476112.1:0-1352 GCF_002814215.2 Seriola lalandi dorsalis | reverse complement strand
TGTGTGTGTGTGTGTGTGTGTGTGTGTGTGTGTGTGTGTGTGGAGCCTGTAAACAGTGACTGTACTAGAATATTAGTAAAACTTGAGTCAGTCACCAGTTAAAGTTTGTGCAGTTGGATGTTGTGTCTGTAAACTTCTTGGACACTCTTCATTCAGGCTGACAAATGCTACAAAATGGATGACACAGTCGGTTAGTGTTGATCAGAGACAGACGCTGGCGACAGTCAACGATCATTTAAAGCCATTTGCAAGAAACGGGAGAATAGAAGAGTCTAACACATGCAGGTTTTCATGTTGTCCAGAGTGTTGCTGTGGAAGCACTTCCTTGCACAGTCTAACCAATGTGCAGACTACTGTACACCAGTAAGATCCTGAACAGGTAGTCTGAACACTGGGATGACGGAGCAGGACCCTTTCTTACTCTCTCCTCGGACTCGCCTTTTCCACCTCTGGCTGTTTGCTAACAGTCCTGCCCGCGGCGAGGGGAGTCGGCAAAAGGTTCCCTCTGTTATTCTCTTCTTTCTTATCCTGTGTCAGTGCTGTGTCGCTGGGCGAGGGCTCTCACACACATCTGACATCCGTCCTACGGGTGTCCCTCCTTTGGAGATGTTGACGGGTGTTGAGTCAGGCGTCCGCAGGGCTGTGTCCCGGCGTAGTATCCAGTCTTGACGTGGCACATTCACTCATTCAGCGAGGGATCTGCCCGTTCACTTGGGGAAGGCGTAAGGAAATAAGGGGAGTGAGAGTAGGAGAGCGAGTTAGGGAGGAACTCAGCAGCCATATATGGGATGATGGGACCCATGGGGAATCAACTTTGGAGTGGTCTGCAGTTTCTCCCCACTTCTCCTACGCTCTCTCCTGCTCTCTATGTTCCTCAACCCTTCCTCTTCTACTCGAGCACAACTCACCTCCCTCTATCCTCCTATCCTCCTCTAACCCTCCTCTTCCTCTCTTCCTCATCTCTACTTTCTATTTCTACCCCATCAGAGCACCCTATACTCTCTCCAGTCTCCTCCCCCTCTGTCTAAAGCGATCCCAGATGTTGCTCGATGGGCGCCAATCGCGTTCTGTCATTTTTTTTCAGCCTCTGTTACAGGAAGTGGGCCCCTTTGGAAAAAAGGAAAGAGGAACGAGGGAAGAGAGTCGTAGGGTTCAGGGGAGCACTGAGAGAGGGAAATGTACAACCAGCACACTCACATCTCAGACCACATGTGTGCACGTGCGCTAACGCAGACACACACACACACACTCACACACACACACACACACACACACACACACACGCACACACACGCACGCACAAGACAACATCCAGGACTCTGAGGACGTCCTCTGTGTCTTCAGTTCTCTTC
>NW_019476111.1:0-1352 GCF_002814215.2 Seriola lalandi dorsalis | reverse complement strand
CTCCCTCCTGTTTTCTGTGTTTGAACAGTCATGAAGGGATCGGGACTATGCCACACACGAGCAACCCAGATCCTTTTATGCCTGTACAAATACAATACCCACTGGCAGTCTGGCACAGTTCATTTAAGTTTTTGTGATTACTCACTGTTCCACTTTGCCTGTTTAAAAAATAGAGTGTGTCTATTTTTAGGATGGATGCTGCAAGTTATTAACTCATGTGCAATGCTATTTGTGGTCTGCAAAAACTACCTGTCACTGAGGTTAATGTAATTGTTAATTATCGGCGGACAGAGTGGTGTGTATGTGTTTGTGTAAACCAGATGTGTAAACCCACTGGTGGAACAAGGTGAATATTTCAAAATGTACTAAAGGATAACACCAAAAGTGTTTGTGTAGCGTCTGTCTGTAGCACTAACAAACAGGAGATAACTCCCAGCCACGGGTTTGTTAGAGTTGGTGTACAGGTTGAATGAAAATAAAATCTTTTATGAAAGACTACATATATTCTGATGCTTCTGTGTATAGTGTTAATGTTAGCAATGCTAGCATTTCCTCACTGCTTCTTGCTCTTTAACAAAATAAGTAAGACTTTAAGGGTTAATTGTTTGACTAAAGAGCACTTCAAGGGTTATTGTGCTAACTCTAGTTTTGTCATTATTACCATACCTGCTTATTTCAGGCTTCTAAATGGGCAACCCTACAATAGAAAAGCTGTTTCCTCAGACGTTATAGTATTTCAGCATCAGTTTAGTCTGTGGCTTGGTTTTGTAAAGTGCCCAGTCTGTGTTATGGACCCACAGAGAGGCCAATTCGGCTAAAATAGAGTTTATTTTATGCCGTGCAAAAGAGTGTTGCACATCCAGGCTCTTATAACAGACACTTATAGTGGAATGCAGCACATGTCTCCTAAATGCACAGCTACACTCCTTCCTGCCAAACTTATTCAGGCGTTAGCAGTGAGGTAAAGTTAGACTGTTCAGTCGGTCTGCCAAGATTCTCAGTGAACCAAAGAGAAACTACACCCCCAGCTCTTCACACCCAAATAGTTCCTGTCACCACTGAGAGGAGAGAGATGTTGTTCTTGGTCTGTCACCAGACCAAGCAAACAGGCTGAGAGGAAAGTAGCCAGCACATATTATTATGTGTGTGACTGACTGAGTGCATGAGTGAGTGAGCACATACTGCATGTGTGTCTGCAGCTATGCACTGTACATCTGTGCATATAAATGTGTGTGCACGTTTTTTTCAAAGGCGTGATGTTGCGTCGCAAAAAGCTACGATTCAGCTTTCTTCGCTCAGGAAACTTCCTCATACACATTTACATTTTTTAATGCTTTTAGAAAATCTGCGTT
>NW_019476110.1:0-1352 GCF_002814215.2 Seriola lalandi dorsalis | reverse complement strand
GAGTCTTGCCTGTCACATCAGTTACAGAGCACCCACAGAATTCAGCTGAACTCACACACAAGCTCATTTTGAGCAGAAAAAGCAAAATATGTATATTCTTGATGGAATCACCTGTATTAACTGTATCAATAATATACTGACAAGAATCTATGAGAAATCTCTATTTGAATTTGTTTGTAAGAAATTGACCCCTCCAGGTTTCTCCTTCAACTCCGAGGAAACTAAAGATCAGGAATTATGTTGATTACTTTGTTAAATTAAATGCAGACTGTTTTCTGATTAATTATCTCATGTTCTGTTTTTCAAAATCAATGTTAAGTGATGGTGGGCAGTTGAGGTAATCAAGGAAGTAATGGTAATAAAAGTTTAAAATCCACAAGACAATATTCAACCCCAGTACTGCCATAACCTTCAAAATAAGAGACTATCACTCTCAATGATCAGTTTGGTGACTAAATACAATAAAACTCTTGACTTTAACTTTTGCTTTGTTTTTACTTCACTGTGATTTTTTCTTTTTTAAATGGCTTCTATGAGATTAACAGCTGACATTCAAATACAAAAAACAACAAAACAAATCAAAAATAAACAAACTAAAGCAGAGCAGATGTAATAAATGAGTGTCTTGGGTGACTCATGGCTTCTCCGTCACATGTCTCTGTAGTACAGAGGGAGACGGAAAACAGAACATCCATCCATTCCCATCAGTCCATTGGACTCAATCAATCCTGACAGGCGGCCTCTCCTCTCCTTTCATCTCTCACTCACTCTCTTTATTTTTTTAAAGCCGTCAGCATCCATCTCATTCGTTACGGCTCTATTATGCAGCGCTGCCTCAATAAAATAACAAACGCATGAATAAATCATACCCAACCTCAATCTCTCTGATTCATGGAGTTTGGATAATTATTCAGTTTTTCATGAGAGAGCACTCATTGATTCGCCGTGACCCTAAACAGTTTCCAAGGTTATGGAATGGGAAATTGATTGGTGGCAAGCGATGATGGAGAAAAGGAGCGAACTCGGAGAATATCCAAATATTCAAATCTCTCCCTCCCTCTCCCTCTCCCTCTCTCTCTGCTCTCGCTCCTCAAATATCCATGACCAAATGGACTTATAATTGGAAGTCAGGGGGCCCAGAAATACTCCTGGTCGTCTAGATATTAGTTCTGGTGAGTTACAGGGTTGATATGAGCACATGGGGAGAAGATGAGGGGAAGAGAAAGTCATTAGGAGGAGCCCATCACTTGTATTTGTAAGGGACTTTCTCATCCTGTAATTCTTTTCCTACTTTCTATTTTCCTACTTGTGCTTTTGCTCTTTTTACACACACACACACACACACACACACA
>NW_019476109.1:0-1352 GCF_002814215.2 Seriola lalandi dorsalis | reverse complement strand
AAATATTTATAAATTGAATTCCAGTCTTCAAGGCAGTTATCGGCTTCCATTCATTTTAGTATTGTTTGAAGATCAACATGCAAACACTTCAGCTAAGATAGGAAAATCTGTCACGATGAACATTTACCATGAGAGATGCATATTGCAGGTGGCGTTGTGATTACAAGCTCAGTTTTTGAGAGCGTTAGGTCACGTGGATTTTTGAAAAAGTCTGAATTTGGAAGTTTGTCAGCTCACCCACAAAAGGTTTTTAAAGAAGAGGCCACTTATAACTTAACTATAATACAACAAATCTTATCGGCACTAACTTTGACTGGCTGATGAACCGTTGAGTAATTAACCTTAAAACCTTCTCGAATGGACATGCCCAATGGCCAGCAGATAACACTGGTCACACTGCGTAACTTGTAGGTGTGAGCGTGTTGTTTCTGGAGCTGGGCGCCAATGAAAAAGGGTTTTCATGCTTAGTGAAACTTCTGTGTATTAATAGAGTTTGAAAACTGTGATGGATTTTCTTGTCTCAAGCAAAGTGCAATACTCAAAGTTGAGTTTCATATCACACTGACATGAATGGGAGCCAAGGGCAGCCTGGGAGGTAGAAAATCACGATGAAATTGTCTTATACACTTATAACACTTATATGGTCCTTTTGAAGTGTGATCATTTCTGGTCAATAACTGTTTCATCCAAATGTGAGGCTGGTAACATGTGGACTCTAAATACCTGCTCCTTGATTTCACAGTCCAGTCAACTTCCTGGACCATACACAGCACAAGGGCCTGGCAGTGGCTGTGTTTGGAGTGCTCTTGTGCAAACTATGGGGCCTGGTCATATCGCCAAACCCCCTCCCCTTCACAACAGATTCTGAGAACAAACGTGAGGAGGTCATCTTGGTTCTTCCTGATCTAACATCAGTCTATTCAGTGTTTTTCGCTTTCACATTGTAAATCTTCTATAGCTGCTCTTCATCATGATTTTCCTTAAAGTTGGATTTTGGATTTTATCTTAGTAATTAAAATTTCCCTCTTTTGGATAAGTGGACAAGAGAAAGGATTTGTAAGGAGATCAGACAGAGTCAGATGGATAGATGTAGCTCTGTAAACAATACTTTTGTTAAATATATGTAATTGGATTATTTCCTTCTGTGTGTATGTTATTTTCGACTCAGGAGCTTGATGGTAAGCTTCACAAGAAGCTTTTTTTTTTTCTTAAATGAAATTACATAGGAATTGACTGTAAGGAGTCAGTCACCTGCTACTTTACACAATCCCCGAACAGGACAAGCTTAAGAGTAGGAAATATAGTTGTTGTTCAGTATTGTGTTAAGCAGAATTAGTTGTCAGAGTTATGGC
>NW_019476108.1:0-1352 GCF_002814215.2 Seriola lalandi dorsalis | reverse complement strand
ATGCATGTGGTTAATAGAGTCAATAACTGCTTGCATTTCTGTCAAATCATAATGTAAGCCTCTTTTTGGAAACCTTCCCAGCTCTTGACATGTACTAGATTAGCTGTCCATTATTTATCCTCAATGGAGGAACAACAGCTCAGCCACTGTCTCCGCTTTTCATTTTAATGAACTAATCCGGCTTGCTGGCCTCTCCATGTAGAGTGAATGCAGGTGTGGATATGGTTCAACCAACGCTCCGATAACAGGGACTTTTATTGGCACATCCTATATTGTTGGCAGTTAACATGTGTGTACACTCAAAAGACACTAATAATTAAAGGAGCAGTTCATTTAAACAAACAGGCAGCATCTGCTTGCTGCTGCTGATGTGACTGTTGCCGCATTTTATAACAAAAGCTAAGAAAAATCTTTTGTTCAGTCCACAGTGTGAACATTTGGCCTGACTATACCCAACACACACACACACACACACACACCATGTTTGTGTCGTCTTGTAAAATACAACATTGGTTGAGTAGATAAATGGTTTCAAGTAGTTATAAAGTACTTTAAAGGGGTAGGTTTAGGGTTAGAGTGTCACCCAAATGCTTTTACCACAGCTGTAGAGTACTGGGAGGATATAATGTATATATATTTTACAAATTACATGTTAAGCAGCTAATAAATGAGCTGCACGTGTGTTTTTGTCCATTTTGAAAAAAAATTACATTTCACTATAGTGCTGCTCAGTTTTAACTGTTGTTTTGTGTGTGGTCTTGCATTGCCACCCACTTTTGATCTATTAGTATACTTCAAGACCTGCAGTGCATTCACTCATTCACAGTGCTCCAAATACTGTACGCCTGAGAGACCAAAAATAAATAAAGGACTGAACATGAAATATTTGCCTTTCAGAGAAAATGATATATAAATGTATTAAACATTGTTCTGGGTTTTATTAAAAGGCTTCACACAGTGGTTCCCAACCTCCAACTCGTGGCCTGTAAAACAAAACAATGTCTACTTGTTTTTTTTAGGTTTTGTTGAGAAAACAGTCACATTAGGTGAGAAGTTGTAATATATAGTGAAATAATATTTTATAATATATTACGACTTAATTCTCAAAATATTACAACTCTTTTCTTGCAATAATTTGACTTTAATCTTATAAAATCTTGATGTTATTCTCATTGTTTGTTTTCTTACCAGTGGCTCTGCTGCTCATAGAAATGAAACCAGTAATGTTAGGGTATATATTCTATACATGCTCTGCTCTCCTATCCTGGCAATCCTCTTGTGACTCCGTTGATGTATCTTGCAGCCCCATGCCGGGTCCTGACCCCCCCAGGTTGGGAACCATTGTCTGTACA
>NW_019476107.1:0-1353 GCF_002814215.2 Seriola lalandi dorsalis | reverse complement strand
TGAAAAAATATTATGAAAAAAATGGTATGAGGGGTTTATAATAAGTAATTAAGTAAAAGAGTGCCTGGAAACCACATATAAATTATATCAAAACTACAGTATTACATAAAATTAATAACTAGAAATCAAGCTTCATTATACACTTCCACTTTCATATGTTACATACTGTGTGTAGAAACATACAACAAATAGATTTCTTTCAAATCCAGTTTTTAGACTTAAAAAGAGCTGTAAGAATTGTAAATAAAACTACTCATCAAGAACCATTATATTATTGAATTAAAGCCTTTAAAATTCAGGGAATCGGCCAATTATAAAGAAAAAACACAAATCATGTATCAGGTCAAAAACAAACTATTATCCTGAAAATGTTTTGGGAGGAGTCAAAGAAACATGTTAATACTGATTTAAATGTAAGCAGGGTAGTTCAACCCCAGATTACTATTATGTTACTGTCCCTTTAAATGGGGTTGATAGGTTGTAGTGCTCTGCTCGGTGCGCAAAAAGTGCTCAGAGTGGCACTCTTACTCTAAAAACACCTATTTTTGTTCTTCCTCCGATGCGATTCATCGCTCATAGAGATAAAGAACTACCTGCTGGATTTAGCCAAAGTTATAAATTGATGACAATAACTTGTAAGGTTATGCTTGATGCTGAGCACTACAAGAGTTGATGAAGGAGCTGTGACCTCGCCTATGGGTGCTTAGAACTGCGTGAACTGAACATTTGATATCCAGGTGAGTTAGCATTTGTAACTCATTGACTGCTACGTTAGCATGCTAACTGCATTAGGAAATGATGCATAGAGATAAAAAGAGTTGATAAGAACTTTGTACTTCTATCAAAACCAGTCGGGATAATTATGAGGGGGATAAAACTTTGTCATGAGTGTGTGATAGTTTTGTTTGTTTTATGACTCCTGTTTAGACAGTCGCTGTTTAAATACAGTAAATAGTTCTATTAGAGAAACACTATGTTTAATTTGTTTCATATGTTTATGATGAGTTAATGTACTTTGAAGTATACTGTGGGTTGTAATATGTTACATTTGTTTTTAGTTAATTAAAAAAAGAAAAAAGAAACATTTTACAGCAGTGACTTTATTTAAGCAGATCTCAGTAGACATTTAAGATCTTTTATGAGGACTTGTGAATAATTTTTCCTGCACATTGTGTAGGCTGGTTTTGAAGAGATCTTCTGTTGGAAGAAGAGCCATCGTCTGTCCTCTGTCTGTCCACCATCTCTTCGGTTGTCATCCATCCACATATCCATCTCAACTGCCGTATCACCGTCCTCCCAGCAAGTCTCCATCTCCACTCAGCCATCAGTCATCACCGCGGACCATCTTGTGGA
>NW_019476106.1:0-1353 GCF_002814215.2 Seriola lalandi dorsalis | reverse complement strand
TGTCAGAGTAACACGATGGCACGGAGCCAGTGTGTCATGCACTCTGCAGAGCAGCACCTTCTTTGAAATTGGAAATTGGATGACAGTAACTTTGAAAATGAAAATGTGTCTGAAGCAACTAGTGATGAGGATTATATGGTAGGTGGCAGCCATTAAAGCACGCAGCAGCCTGTGTAATGCTTTTCAGTGTAAAAATAAAATACTATAGGCTACACTGAAAAAGAAAGAGGCATTTATGGCGTCTATAAATAGCTCAAAAACATATATTTTGTTGTTATTTGTTATTTTGCAAGTTCTCAAAAGGTTACAAGCAATATTTGTATTCGTAGTTGAATCTGTGTTATGTAAGTGATGGGACTAGAACGTGAGGTACAGCGTAATGCTTGTATGTGATTCATACTGAGTTTACCTTGTGGCGTTGCTCTCTCGAGAATGAGCCGGATAAGCTCCTGTAGGAGCAGTCAAGGTAATATGAATTAGGGGGGGACTCAGTCATTGTTGGGTTAAAAGTCCCAGTCAGCTTCCAAGCTTCCCACGTCCCTGCAGCAATGGTCTGATGACCCTTTGATTGACAGGCCAGCAGATGAGGGGCAGTACCTTGGAGCTTTAGAAGCCAGGGATTGGATATGAGCTCTCAGTGTGCATTCTAATAAGACACTGCCTTCCAGAGGAATTGGACTCACAGCAGTCCAAGGTTAATCTAGATGTCAACACCTGCTGAGTGTGCAGCAGATTGCTGTGGGGTGACATCCCCCATCTTCCCATCCACTGTGGAAACTTAATGCGGCAGCTGATTCCTCTCTTCCTGCAGGGGGAAGCGTAGAGGTCGGTATTTCAGCGCTGCTGTGCATGACTGTTCCTCCTGGCTCTTTGGCGCTCTTTGGCTGCTGACCTGCTTACTTGCTTGCTTGATTGCTTCATATCCACTATGGCCATACTGCCAACTTCTTCTATGACTTTCCCAAAAGCAATTGATGAGTTCATGTTTTAGGGTGGTGTAAATCAGGGGGTTTCAACTGATTGGGGACCAGGGACCACCATTCTCACTGAGAAGCAACCTGGACCACCGTGATGGAGGTTTTCTGTTACTTTTCACAGAAATTGCAAAAAGTCTTTTTCATTGACAAAGTCAAGTAGCATTTCTTTTAGATGCTGGTCTGTAAACTATTATTTCTGGGTGCAAATCTGAACATTATGCATTCGAATGTGACATTAGGGACGCATTTCAACACTAGCAAAGCAAAAGCTACCAAGAATAATGGGCACTGTTTTAATCCTGATAGTCACATTGGCTTTTTCTACATTTGCATGGAAATGAGTAAAAAAAAAAAAAAAAAAAAAAAGAAATAAAAA
>NW_019476105.1:0-1353 GCF_002814215.2 Seriola lalandi dorsalis | reverse complement strand
CACCTGTTTATATAACTCACCTGTTTATATAACTCACCTGTTTACATTTTATTAAGGGGAGTTAGGGGCGGAGTCAGATACTGCCAAGATGGAGAGTCTAAGCTTCTCATGAATCATGATTTTAAAATATAAACTGTGTAAGAAAATCTATTTGATAGAAAAGTCAAAGGCACAAGACGTTTTATCACCACACTTTATCTTTTTATTTATCTTTAATTTATCTTTTACAAGAGAAACTGACTACAAACAGAAATAAAGATGTTTTTTGTTTTAAAGGAAAAGCCGCCTGTACGGAGCCTGAGAGACCAAACCCAGGGCAGCAGAGGACTCCCCTCACCTCCTGATGCTGCTCGTTAAGCTCACTGCATTGATTACATGGTAATGAGCGAAGGGGACACAGATCTACATCTTCTCTTATCAGGACATGCACTACAACTACAACTCCCAAGATGCATTTCAGTAAAGAGCCTCCAGTCACAGAGCTGCTGTGTGTTGTTTGAGAATCCGCAACTGAAATCTACTGACTTTCTGATTCTGGATCAATTTGAGAATGAGTTTGGTAACCATGGTGACATATACTAAATTTCCATCGCTGCTCTGACTCACACCAGTGACTGGCTTCTTCTCCATGGCAACAGCAGCTGAAGCTCATGGGAATTGTAGTGTTTAGACCCACCCACAAAGCTCAGAGAAGAAAAACCTGATTTTAAAATAAATTTAAATTCTGGAAGATTCAATATTTAAACATCAGATCATCAGAGTTCATGATCCTGATGTTGTGACTCAGAGGATGACTTCCTATCAGACTTGTGACATCATCAACCACATCACTGCCCCGCCTGCGTTTCCCATCATCCTGCAGCTGTGTGGAAACAGACGACGACAAACCCGGCCTGTATTCAACACACTGAAAACCATCCCGCTAATAAGTTTCCCCGCCACCGATTGATTAAAAGGAGCTGCCGTGTGATTGGTCAAACTGATGGATTAATGTTCAGATGGTGAATGAATAAAATGAATCAGGCTCAGAGGTTCAGAGGAGGAGGTTTACTGCTGTTAGGAGGCTGCTCACTGAGCTGTGGAGGGGGGAGGGGTACATCTATAATAGATGAGCACACACACACTCACAGATAAAACACACACACTCACAGATAAAACACACACACACACACTCACAGATAAAACACACACACACACACATACACACACAGAGATAGAAAAACACACACGAAAGAGGCCAGGGACGATTTCAGGGCCATTAAATGGAGATGCTGTCATAAATCACATGACGAGCCTCCTACTGACCAATCTGCCCACACACACACACACACACACACACACACACACACACAC
>NW_019476104.1:0-1353 GCF_002814215.2 Seriola lalandi dorsalis | reverse complement strand
AAGTAAGATATCAAGGCAACAATCCATCACTGCAGTTAGAGAAATAAATGATTAAAGAGAAACAAATATGTTATGATAAATCAGCTGATGGCTTGTGACAGCTGTGACTGACAGTCTTTCCCACATGTGGAGAAAATGTGTGTTTGATGATCATACGGGCGTTTAAGTCAAGTCATGTCTGCATGTCTTCTTCACAACATCTGTGAGAAACATGATGAATTATGATGAACTAATTTCATGTTTGACATGAGGTCAAACTGTGTTAAACACACAGAACTGACAGCACCTGGTTGACAACGTGCCTGTAAAATGCCTATTTCTAAACTGACATATGAAATGCCCACGAGTGCGTGACATGCCGACGACTGAACGACACTTGTACTCTAACCTTTAACCAGCGGGCTTAAAATGAAAGTGTGCGTGTGAGTGTGTCTTTGTGTGTGTGTGTGTGTGTGTGTGTGCACGCTACGAAAAATAGATGCTACAGGGCAGCAGCAGCAGCAGCAGCAGCAGCAGAACCTCACATCTCACCGTCATTCATCTCTAGAGCTTATTTTTAAACACAGAGATCACATCAGTAAAGCATCAGTTAATTGCGCTGTAATTAATTTATAGTCCAAGTGGTTCCTTAAAAAGTGTGTTGTGAAAAGTACAATGTGAAGTGTTGTGATGGCTGACACTGTGCAGCAGGCACACACGACAGCTCAAAGTGATGTGAACGCTGAGCAGCCGCTGGAAAAAGCAAGAAAAAAACAGAAACAGAGTTGTGTATGTCACAGTTTGACGGATAATTTTCTTATTCATTTCTCTACTAACTTGGACTTTCTCCGGTCTGTATTTTTTTTTTGTTTTTTTTGGAAAAATACAATAATTTAGACTATCTAATAACAACTTAGGTGTCAAAGTGAACTTTTAAGGACAAATAGCTGCATTTACTGTATGGCAATTTTTTCCCCTACAGTTTTATTTGAGCTAATTTAATTTCTTTCTCAAGGGTGGGAAAACTAGCTGCCTCTTCAAACTTTCAGAGTATGTAATTTGGTGTAAAACAGTAGCACTTTAGGCGTTCTCCACCAGTGAAATTAAATGGGACCCTGTGGGGTTGTGTTGTAGGGTATTAAGTAATGTTTATTGATGTTTATTCTCCGAGGGAGCTGCTTGAAAAAAAAATCACTCTTCAGCTTTGATTAATTTCCCCCCTTGCTCCACGTAAACGATGGAGCTGAAGCAAAATCGCTCTTTAGCCATGACTAAGAGAGACTACAAGTGGAGCATCTCTCTTTAAAAACCCCTCATGCTGTTTTATGTAAAAAATGGACTGTGACCGTGAGGACTTTTTTTTTTTTTTTTTTT
>NW_019476103.1:0-1353 GCF_002814215.2 Seriola lalandi dorsalis | reverse complement strand
TGAGAACTGGTCCCTCTGACTGAGGTGGAGATAGTTTTTGTGGTGGTTCCTAATCCAGGGGTCAGGTCATCTTTGAAAAGTCATTAAATAAATCTGAATGATCATGAGATGATTAATGGGAGAGGAAAGAAGAACACATTTGGATTTTTATAATGGATTAAAGTCCCCTCTACCCACACCCCCGCCCTCATTTAACTATTTGGATATTTATTTATTTATTCAGTCACTTGTTTCTGCAAATGTTAAATCCCAATATGAAGGTCTAAATGCAGTTTCAAAACCTTCTGGTGGAGAGTGCATTAAACAGCTGAGTTTGACCTTAAAGGAATAGTTTGACATTTTGGGAAATATGCTTATCTGCGTCCTCACTGAGAGTAGAAGATGAAACAGTTGCTGCCATGATAACTTTCCAAAATTGTAAAATCCTGTTTCAGGTTATTCTAAAACACCCGCAGCGTTTTGGTGTCTGAAAAACCAAACTCTCAGTAAGAAGCCATATGAGTGTATTTTCTGATAAGGTCAAACTTTTCGTTGAATACATTCTCAGCACTGATTGATACTGATTGTGTCCCCAGCAGTAAATACCAGAGGTTTATTTAACTTTTTGTTTAAGCTCTGTTTTGTCCCATGCAGATAGTCAGATGCCAGAAACTACATGACATGCATCCCAGCGTCTTGCTCAAAGGCACCTCAGCAGGACACAACTAGGTTTGAACACAGGCGTCTTCTATAGGGGCCTCATCGAGCGGGTCAGATATCGGCCTGATGTGACAGATACACATTAAATACAGTTTCATCATTAATGTCATAAAATTTAATGCTTCCACTATTAGTTACATTCATTAAATCATGGTGGGCCTCTAACTCAGTTTTAGTGTCTCATCAATGCCTGGCAGGATGATCCACACAGTAAGGTACACAGATTTTCAATTTAGGATAAAGAAAGAACTGGTATCCAGCGCTGGACTGTAGCAGTGTATATTTACGGAGGTACTGTACAGTTTCAAGGTACTTGTACCTTGACTGTTCCCTTTTATGCAACTTTATTCTTCTACTCCACTAAATTTAATTTAGTGGATTAAAAAAAATCAGCTTCACCTTCACCACCCACAAGAGCAAAATGCTATTTACACATGAATGTATCAGTAGTCAATGATCACGCCGGCATAATCAAACCAACGGTCAAAATAGCACTTAGACTACTAAGAGATAAAGCTTTGTAAAGTTTCATAGCCTCGTGTGTTATTTTTCAGGCAGCTTTACACACTACAAAAAAGGAGGATCCACAGTTTGAGACCATGAATGTGGAATATGAACAGTTTAAAACATCAACCCTGACTCCAGAGGGATTTA
>NW_019476102.1:0-1353 GCF_002814215.2 Seriola lalandi dorsalis | reverse complement strand
TCTCTGATGAGTAGGTTGGGTCTTGTAGCTGATATGGGAGAGGTTTGAAGAGGTCAGAGAGCACATTGCTGCAAACAAAACTAAGAGACAAATCAACGTACTAAATCATCTCCATTAAAAGCAAAAAGGTCTTTTGGTTTCAGCAACACTCCAGCTACATGTTAGGTGTGGTATAATTGTGGTATGTCGGCTTACAGATAATCAAGGCTCTTAAATCACTCAACTCAAATCACTAACAACTTGCAGAAGCTGCTCATCTGCCATGAAAAGCTGCAACAGAGCGTTTTTCTACCACAAACACTTTGGCGAACAGTTCCCGCTCTCTGTCTCTCTCTCTCTCTCTTTTCTGCAGCAAACCCAGAAGGAGTATCACTCATAGGTTTCCACAAACACTCTTCATTCTTTACCCATGCTGTCCCTCTGTCTTCTCCACATGTCACCTTCTTTCTGTTATGTGGCTCTGTCTGGTGCTGCTGGTGATGTTTACCTCTCTGACCCATGGTGTCTGGCCAGTAAACAGACACTGGCCTCAGTCCTGGTCTGGACTGGCTCCACATTTCTGTTCTGGGCCTTCTCCATATCCACATTAGCACTGAACCACAGCTGGCTAATGAAAGTCAGGCTCACGACTGCCCACAGAATGCCTGCACACAAGCTACTGGAGTGTCCTGAGAGCAGCAGAGGACTACTACTGTGGAAGTGCCAGTGATTTTGGAGATTTATATAAATATTTAAGGTTGGAAGAAATACATGGAGTCATGATTTATATTGTATATTGGGCAAACCATTTGAAAACATACTGTATTTCTGCAGAAAAAAAAAACATTAGTATTACATTAGTATTGAATTATGTCTTACACCACATCTTCAACCTCAGTTCTACTCTTCAGGCGACTCTGAACTGCTGCTCTTTCAAGCCACTCAGCCCTCAGTATTATATTACTTTCACAAACGCGAACGCATGTGTATGTTGTGTGATTTTTTTTGTGATTTTTTTTATGTATGTATGCACATGTGTATATGTGTGCTTGGGACACACTCACACATACACCATTTCCTCTGTTTTACCAGGTGGGGTGTCAGAACCTGACAGGGGTATCCACCTCTCTGTTCAGATTCAGTGTGTCTTGTTCATGTAGTTTCTTGAGGGAAGACGTCCAGTCCAAAGTAAACATTTGATCTGAGAGCTCACTCAGTCAAATGCAGCTGGCTCTATACAGAAAAGGCAGTGCTGACCATATGTTGAGTTATATGCAGGGATGCAGAGTGAAGATCTGCTTTATTGCTAATGATATTCTACTCTCACAGCTTCCAGTCTGCATCCCTTCCTGTACCCCCCCCCCCCCCCCCCCC
>NW_019476101.1:0-1353 GCF_002814215.2 Seriola lalandi dorsalis | reverse complement strand
CTCCATTCTTCTCTTTCTAGTCACTGTATCCCATCTTTTTCTCAGTATGGCAGAGCCTGCTGAGCTGCTGCTCATCAAGGACCAGTATGAGTTGGCGTTTCACTCCCTGAGTCGTGGGCTAACAGCTGAAGAGGCCGGGAAAAGAGAGGAGGCCCTGGAGTATTACAGAAAGGGCCGACAGCACCTTACCCAAGGAGTGGAAGTTCCCACTGGGGGGGAGAGGCACCAGGGAGTGGCCTGGGACACGGCCAGGCAGCTTCAACAGAGAATGAGGGACACTCTGAGTACTGTAAACACCCACCTCTCTGACCTGGAGACCTCTCAGCTGACAACAGGAGGCCAGAGGGACCGACTGTTGATGGATCTTCCTCCTAATCTTTATCCAGACCTGGCACCTAACAGTCACCCTCCCCACAGCTCTCTCCACCATCTATACCCCACCATACCCCCTACCAACCAGAACACTACCCCAACCCCAAATACAGCCCCTGTCAGACCTGCTTCCCCTGCTCTACCACCCAGACGTATGCACCCTGCAGTGGCCCCAGAAACTATAGCCATGGCTCACCCAGGGGACCAGCCTCCAGCTTACACACCAGTGCCGACAGACGGGCACCGTAGCCTGGCTTATGGTACTGCTGGAGGTGGCCTTGAGTCAGGAAAGCAGACTGGAGCAGCAGCAAGACGAGATGGAAACGAGCTGCTTTACATTCCCTCTGGGGTGCAGATGTTTTTCGTGGCACCAGATGGACAGGTCAGCTCCCTGTCTAATCCAGGGTACCTTCGCATCATCGCATTTGATAGTGAGAGCAAGGTTTCAACTGCAGGAAGACCCTCAGCATTTCTACATGTAAGTACAGTATGCTATAATAAAGATTTACTATCATTCGTATCTGCTACTTGAGCAAAGCCTTTTCCCTGGGCATGTATCCTGGAGGTGTGTAGATGTGAACACCACTTGAACCACTTGATCACTATTAGTCCAGTTTTATAACTATGAGTCATTATGTTGGTCTGTATATGAGTTGTAGTCACAAAGAAATTTTCTGCTTATAAATGATGATTTTTTTTTCTACTTCATAACTTAAGAGGTTTTTTCATGATTTGCACTTATTTATACTGAATTTGTTGACTGAATAAGCACATTACGATTAGTGCTGCAACTACTAATTATGTACATCAAGGATTAATCTGATGATTAGTTTCTGAATTTATCAGTTTGGTTTATAAACCTAAGAAAACAGTGAAACACACCTCATACAGTTTCCTAGAGCCGAAGCTGATGTTCTCTGTCAACCAATGGTCTGAAACACAAAGATAGATATTACAGTCATATGAATACATCACATTTGA
>NW_019476100.1:0-1353 GCF_002814215.2 Seriola lalandi dorsalis | reverse complement strand
GCATAAATAATGCATAACCTTGTATGTGTTCAAAATATTCAAGAAATTCTCCCTGCACACATGTACACACACGCACAGCCTCACACACATCACTGTAGGAATACAGCTCTCACAAGGGCAATTGTGTAGAATGCTAAGCTTGTAGGTGAAATGTATTTCCCCGAGCACACATCTAAGATCTTCTTAGTTCAGTAAATTTCTTTAATTGTTACAACCCTGAAGCAGACTGACTGAAGCTTGAGACGCTGTATGACTAAAATAACTGCAATAATTCAACCTAATACACTCAGCAAAGGACTTAAATCCACACAAGGGACAATCGGATTCATCCAACTCAAGTCGGACTTACAGTATGTTATTTAATAAGTGTTGCTGCAGAGTTTCAGTACAGTAAATGTTAAACCTTTTAATTCTTTTGGAAAAGGTTGATCTCAGAACAGCACATATCGCTACAGACCAGCTGCAAACACCTATTCACTGCAATTCAAATTAATTCTAGCACCAAATCATAACATTTGTTATCTCAAGGAGCTTTACATTATAAAAGGGAAACAGTTCCAACCATAGCCAGCACTTGGCGACAGTGGAGAAGAAAAACTCCAGATTAACAGGAAGAAATCTCCAACAGAAGCAGATTCAGGGTGGGCAGCCTCCTGCCTTGGCTGGTTGTGTTGAGAGAACAGAAATGAGGGAGAGAGGAGAAAGAGACCAGGAACAGCTGTATATACTAGGGCTGTGCAATTAATCTAATTTTACTTTCGATTATGATTTTGGCCTCCAATGATTATTAAAACAAGATAATCAAGGAACAACGATTATTGTGCGGCATTCTGTTTCACAACAAATTTCAGCCTCCCTACAAAAACCATCCGACGGTATCGGTCCCGCTCTCCGAACTGAAGGAATTAGGAAAAATAGATTTCGTATTTGTTTTTGCAACATAAAAGTTCTCTTTCACATTCACCAACTCTGTTTCTGATAAAGAAATTCGTCTATGATGCATTTTCCCTTTCCCCTATGCAGAGGTTCATCTGCATCAACGGAGACAACTAAACATTTTGAGGTGCGGTTCAGGCTTTTTCATGCAAGGAAACACGAGCGACCTCGGTGAAAGTCCATCACATACAGAGAGAGAAATTTACACTTTTCTACCAGCTAGCTCGTAGCTCATCCGTCATTGATTCAGGTGTGTTTTGTATGCTACAGCCTGGAGGTCACACACAGAGTTAGCTACATTATACCAACATGGGTTAATGATGAAACTGACCTTTATCCAGCTGATTGTTCTGGATGTCTACTTAAATTCAGTCTGAAATGGACAGAGCATCATCTGAACTGTCGTTTAGAAATTCA
>NW_019476099.1:0-1353 GCF_002814215.2 Seriola lalandi dorsalis | reverse complement strand
TTCTTCTACTTTTTAGTTTACAACTGAAATCCGAGCTCTGTTTTCCCCTCAGTGAATTCTATCTTGGACGCTACAGACCATTTAACACAAGTTAACTGTAGTTTCTGACTAAATGAATGCCTTCATGGCTGAGATGCAGCTGTGAGCCCACAGCTGGTCTGTATTGAGGTCATGTGACCTGAAAACCTACCAACAGTGTGTCATGACACTGGCTGCTGCCTTTCCTCATGTTACCACGTTGTATTTTAAAACTGCCCTATAAATAAGGACTATTATTTTTATTATGTTATTATTATTACTTCTAGAAAATGGATGTAGATGCAGTTTAATCCTCTGTCTGAATCAGCTCTCGCCTTGATGTATGTACAGATGATTTGTTAACGCTAATGAATGTTTCAGAAACTGAAGAAATAATTTGATGGCTCTTTAATTGCCATTCTTTATTTCTTACACCACCATTTTCTAATACCTTCATTATTTAGTTTCTGTCCTTATATTTCGTATCCACTGTCCCAGCACAGATAAACTGTACTCAATGCAAAAAGCTCAGGAGAGGCTAGACTTGTTCATGTTGTCTAAGCAACTGATTTATTTTTAAGTTAGCAAGTCAACCTTCGGTTCTTATTTTTTTCCAGAGCAGGATGAGTGAGAGGAAGAATGGCTGTTAAAATATCAATATGTATTATTTTATTTAGTAATATTTTTCAAGATGTGTTTTATATTTGGTGCCTGCCCTTGGCGTTTACAGTGAGTGAACAAGCAGAGACTCTGTGTCCTGCTCAAGGACACGCAGTATTCTGCCGCATCGGGGATTGAACTTGTGACCTTGTCATGACGGTACAGTCCCTCCCTCTGCTAGGCCAAACCTGCCACCACAGATGCGGACAGGAAAGGGCTGTTTCTGTCTCTGTCCTGTCAAAACACGTTTACAAGGTCTGAGTGGATCAGGGTGACAGCTTTTCCGGTTTTGACTCGTATTCATTCAACAAACCTGTCAGCTTTTAATACTTAAGCTGCTCTGCTCTCTACGTTATCCACCAAATAACTACTCGTAGCCTCAAGGGATCAACAAGGCTGCATTAAAAACTGCACTGGGCAAGTCTGTGACAGGCTATGCATCTACAGTGAACTGAGCTCTGAAGCTAAGCTGGCTGCAAATGGCTCATATTGTTTATTTGAATGACTATTTGTTATACCAGAGAACTGTTAATACCCATGAAATTGAAATGCGCTTCTTTACCAAAACACATGCCTCCCACTGTTTATTCATCTAGTGTCATGAAGCTGAAAAGGCATGTGTGTCATCTCCATGGCAACTGAGCCACAAACAAAATTGGGAAAAAAAAAAAAAAA
>NW_019476098.1:0-1552 GCF_002814215.2 Seriola lalandi dorsalis | reverse complement strand
CACACACACACACACACACACGCACAAAAAGCAGGGTATAACATTAAAGTAGACGAGTAAATCACATACACACTCACTATGGGATTTTTGTACAAAACCATGATTCAGCACAAAAAAATCCCATCCACTTCCCAGAAGAGCTTTTCACCAGTCTAAAATAGTAACTGGCTATCTTCCAAATCTTTGTTCTGTAATATATTCTGTGTAGCTATCAAAAAAATGTATCCACTTTCATTATCTACAACCCGAGGTCAACTCCATGCACAAGTAATATGACAACAGAGAACAACAGGCAACAAAAGACATGCTTTCACAGTCCCTCAAGACCTTGGGAGTCTCTATAGAACTAAAGAACTTCAGTGGAACCAGTGAAAAAGCACAAACCGCATTAGAGACGGTGTAAAACCATGAACCCAACATGCAGGTGACAGCAAGTAGCTGCTGCCAACACATTCAACATTCACATACTTGTCTGTTAGCACTTGCTCATCTAAAGTCAGCAGCTGGTCAATGTGTGTATGTGTGTTTCAGTTAATAAGACCCAGCTGGCCTTTAAATATACTGAACAATAATTGTTTGAATTCAAATTAAATCAGATATCAAAAAAAATTTAATCTTACCTAGTTTTTCAATATTTTCAATTTTTCATCCCAGTGATGCCCACAGCAGCTCTCAACCTTCAATACTTTTAGAGTAATTAATTTGTTTTGCAAAGGAATTACACTAACAGCTGACAAGTGTACAACCGATTAGGGTTTCCCCTGGAGGTGTGGTGCAGAGATCACGCTAGCAGGTAATTACCAGTAAATTTAAACCCTCAGAGACATAATATCATCAACAGAGAAAAACTGCATGCTATTTTCCCACCAGCTTACATACAGTATTTGCATTCAATCTTTAAATTTAATACCTGAAACTAATTATTTTTTGTGTTTTTCTGTTCTCTTGACTGTACTTTCTTCCCTTTGGTATGTTCTGGAAAGACAAATATTATCTGAGATTTACAATATTTTTCATAATAAAAGAAGTTTGCAAAATAACCTTTGGTTAAAGTAAGATTTTAAGCTTAAATAATGAATTAACTCTTTAAAACCAACTCAAGGAGACTGTTAAAGTTACAGACAATGATTCACATACAGCAGCTTGAATTTTTAGACTTTGTGACCTGATAGTCCACCTGTACCTTCAGCAACAAAAACCCACAAGCCCACGCAGAGCTTTTTCCTGAATGAATGTTTTAGAAAACAATAAGTCAGAGAAAGTCACTCACACACTTTCACACACGCACACGCACACACTTTCACACACAAACACACACACACACACACACACACACACACACACACACACACGCACACACCCACAAATTCACAGTTTCTTCTGGGTGTGATATTTCCTGAGCTGAGGTGTCAATAGAAGGGCATTAAATGGTGAGGGTGGGTTCTCAAGCTGACAGTTTCAATTCAGCTGTCGACTGACAGGGAACAGGACGATCGTTTAGGTCATCGGCCATCTGATAAACCCACACACACACACACACACACACACACAC
>NW_019476097.1:0-1354 GCF_002814215.2 Seriola lalandi dorsalis | reverse complement strand
CATCGCCCAATTCATTTTTATTTTATCAGGTATTGATTAACCCTGTTCTTCTGCTCCACTTTTCATATTGATAATTATCTGACATTGCTATGACATTGCTGTGTTCCTTTGAGATGGGAGAGCCATTGAATTGAGAAGTCAGGGCTTCTGATATTAGACTGATTGGACTCATATTAATTAGTAAATGTATTAATCAAAGTTCTTCCCTTGAAGTGGAAAGTAGTGCCCTAATTAATGAGGACTTTAAATTTTTAAAGGGAGGACTTTGCAACGCCACATAGTTTATATGTTAAATGAAGCATCTGAGACTGCAGAGCTGAAACTGAAGGATTATTACTATCTACTTAGTGTCCCAGTCTAGGCTCTCAAATGTTGCCTAATTTGCAATTGTCCATTGATGTTGTGTCTGTGGTTTGCGTTAGTCCAGTTTCCTGTCTTCTGCCACCTGACCATCTGAAGACTCACATTCTGCTCTGCAGCATAATGTCCTTCCCTGAAGCTGCTCTTATCTCTCTGGTTTTTGAGGGTGAGTGGTAAATTCAAAGCCCGGGAAAACCTTCTTTAGCCTTTTGAAGTTCTCAGACCTGTTTGCGTGAAATCAATCGCAGGCACCTTTTTTCTAATGCCTCACTTCAAAGTGCTGTCCTGTCCCACTGCTGCCGCTAAGACCTCCCTCCATTTTCATCAGTGGCACTCAGAGATTGGTGCCTCTCGGTTCTTAAGCAAGATTCTGCTCTCTGATTACACTTCCCCTAGTTGAGGGATTGTTAATGGAACATAAAAATAACTGACCCTGAAACTGTGGAAGGCAGGGTGCATTATTTAACTACTCCTACCGTAGCCTCCAGGGAGGGAAGGGAGGAGGGGCAGATAGGATGGGGAGTAACAACAAAACAGAGAAAACAAGGGGAAAGAGTAAATACATGACAGTCTCGGCGAGACATTTCCCAGCTGTGGACAGTAGTGAACCTTTGCTTACCCGCTGCAAGAGACAAAAACAATTCTGCAGCTGTGCTATGTCCTTGTCTGAAACTTCCCACCTCCCCGTGCTTGGTTATAATAATTCTTTAAGGGTCACACATCCTGATGTTTTTGTAATTGGTCTCCTGTGTGTAGATGTTGCTGGAACATTTGGAGTGCCTCAAGGCTCTGGATCTCTGTGTCTGCATGTGTTACTGTACAAACAGGTGTTGCGGGAGCAGAAAAAAGGTGTAAAAGAAAAAAAAAAGAACACACTCTCTCTAGCGCGCACACACACACACACACACACACACACACACACACACACACACACACACACACACACACACAAAAACATAACAACAATGGGTGAATGGCAGAGGTTCATAGAGAA
>NW_019476096.1:0-1354 GCF_002814215.2 Seriola lalandi dorsalis | reverse complement strand
GTTTTGATATTTTTATTGAAGCTGGGTTGCCGTTAAAATCTATTCTAATCATCATGATTTCAAACTAACTACAGCTTCTGTCCTGTCTGATTGAGCAGACTATTCACAACAACCTGCAACTTCACTTTCCACTGCTACAAGAATGTATGGGCACACATGATTCATTCAAGGGAGTAATACCTTCATAGAGCTGATTTGTAAATTTTATAATGATATTGGGCCAAAGTGATATGGGTTTTTTTTAATGTGTGTAACAATGTAATTGTTATTCTATTTTACAGTAGTTTCTTTTGTAAAGTGTCTGTCATAATGTCGTGGACTTAGGAGGTTACATGCATCATTTTTCCTAGTATGGACAAGCCTCACTGCCTCTGATTATCTTTTCATGGTCCACAAATTTGGTGGCTTTGGTTTATTTTAGAGAGTTGCATATAAACCCTCTCTTGTTGCGGGTTTGGAGCTTTGCATGTTTCAGCTTTCAACTAAGCCTTTTTTGTGCATTTATTTATTTAGAGTAAGTTAACTGAGTCCTATGCTTCATTTCAGATAATGTCCTGATTCACACTCACACAGTTACACACCTCCATGTCCGGAGGTGGTTTCTGCAACCACAGTCTGGTCTGGGACACCAAGCAACTCCACTAGGGCAGTTTGAGGTTAACCAGCTTGCTCAAGGGCATCTCAACAGTGGTAATGAGGTTGGCACAGTCTCACAAACCAGTTGAAATCACATGTGCAACACTGGTGGTTTAGGCATTTCCCTACCTCAGTTTTAAGTATATATTGTAGTATAAATCCAGGATTGTGTGTGTGTGTTTGTGTATGTACTTGTGTCATGCTTCAGCATACACAATTAAAAAGACTTTTAAGATGTATCCACAAACATTGAAATGCACTTGATCCTAGTCTCGTTACAACATACATAGTTATCAAATTAAAGAGGAGCTTTGATGATTTTACACATCAAGATCTGTTTACAAGTCCCAGGGAGTACAACAACAGTTTTTACATCTGTAAAAACAGATGGAAGAGTTTTCTGACTCTGGAGGAGATTTTTTCTTTGTGATAAATAACAGACAGCCTGCGTTACAAACTGGAGGTGTGGAGTTTGAAAGACATGGTTGCTCACCAGTTAGAGAGGGATTAGATTATGGGAAATCCAGCATTTTTGTAACTCTACCTGTACTAGGGATTGAGTGAGGATACAGCATCTTGACCTCAGCTGTATTGATTCTTTTTATAAAATCTACCTTTTGTAAGCCCGGTATATTGTGAATTAAGCATATTAAACTATTAATTGATTAATACAACTTAACCCTGAATTTTTTGGACATTTTTAAATCTTGAAGACTAC
>NW_019476095.1:0-1354 GCF_002814215.2 Seriola lalandi dorsalis | reverse complement strand
ACAAAGATATTTGCAACGAAGCCGAACTATAAGAGAAACTACAGCTTTGTTGGATATTGGCATCAGTTCATTTGTGCTATTTTTCACCTACCTTCTGCATCATTTCCTGTTTTGTTTTTTTCTCAAAAACTGAAATTAACGAGTGAGTACTTAATAACTTTCTCAGTTTCCCTTTATAATCAGTAGCAAAGCACATCAGCCTTTCTTGGAAATATTCAAGTAATAAAGAGATAAATGGCCGCTTGTTTTAAGGAAATTATTTGGAAAGTTTTTAGGAAATTACCTGGAAAATATGGAACCTGGATCTGGAGCCAGGTTGCGAAATCTAAAGAAGAATTCTCATTCAAAATTAATAATTTTTTTCTTAGTGAGTAGCATATATTCAATGCGCAAATATAAAATGTATTAGTATTTGTGGTCAGGATCTCTAGAAGGTTTAAAACTTTCTTTTTTGATACTACTGCAACAAGTTAAACAGTAAAGTTGGAAATGTTCAAATCCTGCTTATAGTGGATTTTATGTACCCGGCGGGTGTCATGGAGTAAAACATTAACAATTTGTGCACACAAAAATTAGTAAATCACATTTTTAAAACATTTTTTTGTGCTAAAATGATTATTTTCTGCTCTTGAATGATTCATTTGTGCTCACCGATTAAAAGGACATAGTGATAAAGGGTCAACCCACTCATTTTACATGTGTGATATTCAGTTTACTTGTCTTAGTTAATCCTGTACAGCCTGTGGAAACCGATGTCTGATGTTTTCTTTGGCTCTGCAGCAGAAAATAACCAGGGTTAGGACTTGAGGTGTTGCAAACTTGGTGTGGAGTTTGAAAGACATGGCTGTTTACCAGGCATGGAGGCTCTAATTAAAGACAAAGATAAATGTAGGCTCCTGTGTTTTTGGACTAAAAGTCAGGATATATCCTCTTCTGCTGCTCAGACTTTAACCATTCAGGGAATAAAATTTGTATCATCTACTTTGTTTTTGTTGAGCACAAACTTTTAACCACATGTCTCCAAAATCCCAGTCATAAAGATGTGTGATGACAATCCAAACATGACGTCTTGTCCTTGACTCTGTTCTGCACCGTCCTGGAGGTGGTGGTGTGTTTCTTCTCCGTCTGGTCGATTGTTGGTCTATCGGGGTTCCACACCTACCTGATCAGCTCCAACCAGACCACCAACGAAGATGTGAGTATAAAAAGCCTTAAACTGTGGTCCGAGGACCAACGGGAGGCCCCTCCCTCCAGGAGGAGGGGGACTAGTCTGATTTCAGAATGGTTACCAATGACTGTTTTTGACCTGGTCATGATATTTGTGTTTATTAACTGGACCAACATTCATGTCTGT
>NW_019476094.1:0-1354 GCF_002814215.2 Seriola lalandi dorsalis | reverse complement strand
CTGCTGCTGCTGCTGCTGCTGCTGCTGTGGGTGGAGAGAAAACTTCTGAGAAACCTTTGAGAGGAGTCTTTACTCTTCCTCCTTAGCTCTGCACGCTTGGAAACTTTTAATGGACCCTCTAAGCAGGAGCTACACTCCTCTTTGGAGCACTAACACCTGCTGTATAAAGTTTATATCACAATGAACAGCCAAAATGAAAAACCTAAACTACGGTTTGACCCACTTGTGGCGACCAGCCAGCGTCTAAAATTACAGTCACTTTTTTCACTTGCAAGAGTCTGTTTTTTTTCAGACTGAAATAATTTACCAGACAGGAATAGCTCACCCACTACTAGGAAATACACCACCCTGGCTGTGACGATTCAGTGGCATTTTTTTTTTTTATGTGTCAGGCATCAGTGGATCTGCTTTGTACTGGATACAGTATGTCTTAAATGGAAGTAACGGTGGAATTGAGGCATCACTCATGCACATAAAGCATTGAAAAACCCTGGAAAAAGGTTTTTAAAATGTACTGACAATGTGGATATTTGCCTGGGTTATCTCGCACTCTGCAGACTTTACAGTGACTCCATGACCCCAAGCTGTCACTCCTCTGCGCAGGTCAAACGCAGCCTGTACTTTCTTGTTCTGGCAGCTCAGCATGTTTTGCAGTGTGTTATTTTGTTGTTTTTTTTCAGTGTACTGATATTAGATGACCATTAGTGGTTAGCCTGCGGCTTCATGACGATAAAAGCCCTCATTTCTCCCAAGATGCTTTCGGTCACTGTTTTCTGTTACGGTTTGAGCTGGAGAGGGCTGAGGATCAGATCTGAGAGTCTCGGTGGAGGAAACCAAATAAGGTGGTAACTGGGTCAGGTGATGTTTAAAGGGACAATCTGCCTCATTGAATGTCAGATAAGACTATTGAGCTGTGAGAAACCAACATGGTTTTAATGAAGGTGGGCGGGGTTTGTAATTGTATGGTAGGGGTAAAACAGATGTCCCCCTTGCAGCTGTACTCTGGTCTCAGGGTCACACAGGTTGTCCGTTTTGTCAAACACCAGCCATTCCCATGACCGAAATCTACATTTAGCAGGCACAGGATGGTTTTATAGAAATAATGGTACAAAATCTCTGCAGTAGATGAGTCTTGCCTTTTTTTTTTCTTTTTTTAAAAGTGTGATTTAGTTCTACATTTAGTGCCTGAAACCCTTAAATACTTTGAATCTGAGTCCAAGTGTTTCAGGGTCCATAATTTTGACTGTCTGGATCTAACCAAGACGGGCCAACTTCTAACATGTGTTTACAGCTTTGGTGTGGCTAGTGGGTCCCTGGACCTCTCCATGAAGGCGTGTTTTTTTTTTTTTTTTTT
>NW_019476093.1:0-1354 GCF_002814215.2 Seriola lalandi dorsalis | reverse complement strand
TGTGTGTATGAACTGGAATACGCTAGTGCTTTGTTCTTCATGATCATCGTGTGCATGCTACACCTACCTGTCCTCTCCGGTTGATCTCCAGCACT
Organism: Seriola lalandi dorsalis; assembly: GCF_002814215.2. Lineage (NCBI taxonomy): Eukaryota > Metazoa > Chordata > Actinopteri > Carangiformes > Carangidae > Seriola > Seriola lalandi. The sequence continues at coordinate 1,259 of NW_019476093.1, read as the reverse complement.
TCCTGAGATTTGTGCTCTCCTTTGTCTCTGACACACACACACACACACACACACACACACAAAGCAGCAGTCTATGGCAGCTCATTGATCCAAAGGTTGGTCACCGACATGGTCTGCTGTGTATTCAAGGGCTCAGAAGTGAAAGCATAGAAGAAGAATGACATGCACATCCACTTTTTCACTCAATGGTTTTGTCTTTTTATTGTAGAATGTGTATACACAGCATTTCAAGTGGAAGTGTCTGTAACCATGGTTTTTATGTTCAGCTCACTACATGATATTTATGCAGTGATGTTTCCCAGTTTTTGCTGGACTGGGAGAGGAGCGCACACTTCAGCTGGGACTGCTCCACGACCTGTTTCAAGTTCATACAAAGTACAACGTGACCACAAAGTTCAAAGCAAATGTCCAAATGTTGCTCCCCTCTCTCTCTCTCTCTCCCTCTCTCTGCAGGGAGCAACATTTTAAAAACACATATTTCAGCTCTGACCATATCTTTCATTTTTTTCATCTTTAATTACAATTCACAGAATAGCCTCTTTCTCAGACTATAATACAAGTTTCTACAGAAAATTACAAAAATAATACAGAACATGAACTGCACTAAACATGCACGCTGTATCTGGCAGCTGACGAGGGCATTTACACATTTTTCTGCAGGATTCTCTGCATGTCCTTCAAATAGATTATTAAAATTTTAAAAAAGTCCTTATCTTTTTGTCTTTTTACACTTTACAAACAGTTCCTCTGAGATAAAACTTCCTTTTTCTGTGTTTTGAATCAGTCATTCATTTCAGCATAACAGACTATTAACGCTGAGTAAGGTGCAAGATGTCTGAGCTTAGCAAATAAATATTGAGAACAGTTCTGTCAAAATAAAAAAGGTAATTGTAGTCAACACTCACCCGTGATATAACTACACCTGTGAAATTGTGAGTCATCTGACAAGTAGGAGGTGAATAAAGCAATAGCAAGAGATGGCGAAAAGGTACAGCAATGTCCCTTTTAAATGAAAGGCACACATCAAAACCTTTCATATTCCCACTGATCCACAGCCACAATGGCCACTTGTCGAACATGCAGCTGCAGAAACAAAACTGGATTCTCATTAAGCCTCTTTGTTTTTTCAGGATTTTTTGGAAACCGGATAAGAGAACAAATCAAGCTTCCTCTTCAGCCCGTTCGTCTTTACAACCAAAATTCACAGCTTAAATAAATGAAACATGGTGAAGTCACAGCTGCAGAAAGTTAAAAGCAAA
>NW_019476092.1:0-1354 GCF_002814215.2 Seriola lalandi dorsalis | reverse complement strand
GAATCTGTTGATTTACTGTATGTTGGCAGTGTAAAAACAAAGGAAACATCAGCTTGTTCTCAGCACTTTCAAGATTTATTTAGCCATAGCCATTTAATATGGCTGCAAGACACCTCCAAATATGCATTACTACAGATTAAATGAAGGATTTTATAATCTAAGGTGTAAAATAGATATAAATGTAAGTGTTTTTTAAATATTCTGTCACTTATCAGTCAAGCAGTCACGTTCTAATTCAATACTATAAGTAGTAATCATACGGTGTCTGTAAAAAATTTTCATATTTTGTGTTTCATAATACAGAATCAAAGTAATTTCATCTTGGAGTTTGTTTTTCAGAACTACAATAACCAACACATAACCTTTTATTTCCTTTATAATTGGCACTTGCCAACAGTCAAGTCTCTTTTTGCACATGACTGTTGCCTAGAAGTTTTGATGAATTGGCAGTTAACTACTTGCATGATCCATTAATATTGTATTTGAGCTGGATATAGAAATTGTCCTGTTCACGCTGATGCAAACTAATTTGTTATTTTCAACCTTTGTTTTATTCAACAAAGGTATCCAAAGTTCTCAAATTTACACTGCAAGCAACCACACAAGAACTCTATCTGAATGAAACTGTTGAAAACTGGAGACATTTTTGATTTAAATCAGGAAATATCTGATCAGACTATAAGCAAACACATCTATAGATGTGACCAGATGTTCCAACTTTTGTCCTTAAATTTTTCTCAATATCTGGTGCTACGGATGGATTTCAGTTGCAACCACAAAAGTATTGAGGTTCGACATAGCCCTATACTCTGATGGACATTTTCATTTTACGTTAAAGTGATTACTGGAGTAAGAATCAGTGTTAGTTGTTGTGGTGGCTGTTGTGGAGTCGTAACAGAACTTACTGCCCCAGCCCTTTTACTTCAGCATGTATGGCTTTATAACTCTGCCCCTGTTGGTTTTGTTCTGCACCTCAGACCCCAGCTTCCTTGGCTTTTGTACACTATTATCCAAGCTGAGATGAATTAGAGGGCAATCCATTCAAGTGTTGGGAACAATACCCCCGTGGAAAAAAAGAGTTTCTCCCCGGGTCGGGTCAAGGGGGAGGGCGGTGTCACCCCCGGTTGCTGTGGAGACAGAGAGTAACATGGAAAACTCAATTCTCTGACGTCATCCCGAGGAGGAAGATATCGGGGGGCTTGATTTATTTGTGTGGGAGCGAGGAGGGGTTGAATAGCGGTTGGCAACTTGGGTCAACTCAAGTGTTCTTTATTGCCTAAAAATCTGTCCTTGTCTTATAAATTCAATTTCAACCTGCAATGAAAAATGGGAAAAAGATTAAAAAAAAAAAAAA
>NW_019476091.1:0-1354 GCF_002814215.2 Seriola lalandi dorsalis | reverse complement strand
GACGCTGTAACTTTTCTTAGCTCAGTGATTTACAGTAGTTGAGTCATGAACTTTGGAGATTTTCAGAACAGCTTATCTGCTTCATCTCCACAGATAAACTCAGCTAACCATTTAGTCTCATTAATTCTGGCACTGATACAGTAAACACAGTTTTATTACAGCACAGAGCTGTAACCGGAGAGGTATGTTTGCTCACTTTTAATAAACGCTCTCTTAAAATCCTGAGGGCTTTATAGGAGAAACAGAGAGAGGTGACAGTTGAATATTCATGCAAGCAAATCAGACGTCTCCCCTTAGGAGATCTAATACCCTTCATTTGACTGTGGCTTCAGCGGTGAACCTACTGTCAGAAAGGTAGAGTTTCCTCTTTTTTTTTAATCTATCAGCCTTTTTTATTAGACTGATCTCTTTTTTTTTTTGGTGCTTTTTTTTCCCTTCCCAAATAACTGTCTTCAGTCTGAACTGACAATCTTTAATGCACCGAGCAGACTTCTCCCTGCCTCACGAATGCAATGACACTATTCAGCTCTGACCTTTTTTTCTCTGTTGGCACTGCACCATCTCTGACAATGAAACAGGAGGAGGTTAATATAAGTTTGGCGGTAGGAAAAGTATATTCGGAGAGGTTCGAACTTCTCTCTTTTTCACTTGCTATCTTTTCCTCTCTCTTCATTGTTCTCTCGTTGCACAAAGGGGCCTTTCAGTGTCCAGATGTGATGGAAATTGAAATCCAGAGTAAAATCAGGGAATAGTGTGTATCACAAAGGAGGAGGCCGTTCAATCAGGGAAAAGTCTTGGTCTCTCTTTCTGCTTAAGACAGGAATGAGTCAACACCAGGCATGATGATCTGTGGGTTGCCTGTTTCATGTGAAGCTCACATGTGACAAGTATGAACTCATGTATCTTGTATTGTAATATACTATGTGCATGAGTTTTTGTTGGAAAACTTTCCTGGTCCTCTTCAGAAAAAACAACTGTAATGTTTGTTGATTCGAACGTGTATTTGCGTTCGGTTCACATCGCATCTCACAGTCAGCATTGGTCCTGAATCTTAACTCAGGGTTTCCGCACGTCTTTAGTCTTAAAAGTCTAAAACCCAATAATCTGAATTTGAGGCAGATTTTAAAAACTGATTGAATTATGAAATTAACGTTACTTTTGTAAAGTTGCATTAACTTCAGTCACTTTTAAATGTGTTTATTGGAAAATTTTGTATCGATCTGAAACAAAACAAGAAAACTAATAAAGAAATAAAGACTGTCCTGCCTGGTTAGAGTTACAAATAAAACCACCTTAAAAGACACCCACAGAGACACCCAAGTGTGTGTGTGTGTGTGTGTGTGTGTGTGTGTGT
>NW_019476090.1:0-1354 GCF_002814215.2 Seriola lalandi dorsalis | reverse complement strand
GGGGGGGGGACCAACGAGAGCCAGGTTCGAGTAGAAGGGTCATTATTATACATGCAAATTGATTGAAAGGTTCACCCAAAACTAGATTTCCCTGCAGAATCCGGCAATTATTTTCACCATCCATGAAAACAACATCTTTTATGATACAGAAAATAGAACATCTCTTTCTATTTCTTCTTGTTAGTAATGGAATTTGATCTTTTTTTTCTTTTTTTAACCAGTTTACAGTCAACTTCTGTATGTGAAACTAAAGAATTGTTAACATTTTGACATGGAAATAAAAAAAACACAGGAAAAAAAAAATTCAAATTGATTAAAAAATGTCTAAAAGTATGTGAGTTTGATGGAAATTTGGGAGTGAAGGATTACTCTGTGCCCCGGAGAGAAGTGCTTATCCCACTCAAAACCCAGACTTTGACTAAGAGGCAAGAGTACAGTGACAAATTTAATTTGTAATTGGTTAGAAGCCAGAGGATCAGTTTAAAAATGTAGTCTACACGTTTCAGGTTAGTAAATGATACTGGTGATGTGGAATCTGCCCGCAGCGACCGTGTTGTTAGAATATTTCTCGGGCAGGTGAGGAGGGGAGACGTTCCGTATGCAAGCACGATTTACCAGGGGGCTCGTTAGATGCACATCAAGTCTAAGCCTGTCATAGCCGAGCGGTGTACACCTCTGCGGCGCAAGGGGCCCGGGGCCTATGCTGTTCACCTCACACCTCGCTAATGGCCATCTGTGGTCATTATAGCCCTGCAATGAGTCATACCCACGCTTCTGAATGCAGCCACTGCTCCTCCAGGGGCCACCGCTGTGGGTTACTCTGCAACTCTACCGCCACCGCCGCAGCAGCTGCCGCCGCCGCCACCGCCACCGCCGCTTGTTGTTGTTTCTTACTGTGGCTGTTGTTATTGATGTTTATTCTATCATTCTATCCCCTCAAACACACCACACTGACCCACCAGTGCGCCTGCAGTCATGCAAGGCATTGTTTATCTGCCAAGAAAGATGGGTGAGATACAAGCACGCACACACACATACACACACACACGTCCACATACCAAACATGGACTCTCTAATGGAGGATCCTCTCACGCTGTTTCTCCTCACAGAGTATATCCTTTTCATTCTGGTTCAATCCCCCGCTCTTACTCCACATCTCTCCTACTCAGCTCCTTCAATCTCTCTCTGTCTCTCTGCCCTCTCACTAGTATATCAGCCAGTGTCTGGGCCCTGCTGTGGATTAGATCACTGTGGGTAAACCCATAGTGGTGTTCCATCAGGCCTGAGAATGGTGGGCCGTTTCATCAAAAAACTCATTCCTCATGTGAGAACTAATGCACTGTAGGCGAAGTCC
>NW_019476089.1:0-1355 GCF_002814215.2 Seriola lalandi dorsalis | reverse complement strand
ACAGCCGCAGCACCGAAAACACACGCTGCAGTTTCTCCAGGAATAGCTGCTCAGAGCAAAAGCAGCGACTGGTCAAAACCGACTGGAAAAGATGAAAAGACGTTTTTACAAATGGCTTTTATTCTGCCTTCATCACGTACAAACTTCTTGGGACAGTTGAAATAATAATAAAGTCTGAGAACTGAAGTTGCTTTGCTAGTGGTTTTTTAAGGTCAAACCAAATTCAGCCATATATATATATAGCAGAGTTTTTAAGTACTTAGAGTTCAAAACATTAAATATAGGCACTGGAATAGCTTAAAAGGACACATGTTTTAAGACTACAGCATTGTTCAAAGGCTTCGCCTGCCACTAGCAGGCAAAGAGCTCTTGCATTTCAGATAATAAGCATGAATCCACATTAAAAAAGACAGTCCTGTATAGGAGGAGCAAAAATACAAGTTAAGCCGTCACAGACTTGGAGGTTATAGTGGCAGCGTGTGTAGCTGTGCTGAACTGCAGACCACAGGAATGGACTATTTTTGGAAAGATCTCCTCCTCTGAAAGAAGAAAGCGCGGCTCGCCTTCTCACTGAGAGTCCAGGATGTCTGTGGGTAGGATGCCTGGTTTGCCACTCGGGCTCTGTGATGTCTCCCCTGACCAGGAAGAGGGGGTGACCTGATTATAGAGGACGTCCTGAGAGCCAAAAAGTGGCGCTTTGAGATTCAGGATGTACATGAGGAACAGATTCAAAGCCACCATGGCGAGGAGTGGGAAGATAGTCAGGCCGGAGCCGAAGCCACGCCAGGAGCTGCACACGTTCAGGCTGACCCAATAAACAAGCCTGTAGAGGATTAAAGAAACCAAAACAGGGAATCAGATCAAGTTCAAACATCACGGCCTGTCTGATGACAGTTTGATGAAGCAAGATTACCAGTCAAACCAAACTCACTTCCTGTCAATCAGGATCATTGTCAGGAAAATTTGTTTCATACAGGAGGTTAAAATAAGTCTGACATAAGTTACAATGGAAACTTCTCCCCCCATAATACGCTGGCTCAGGTCAGGCTAGTTTCTAGACTTGGCTTCACTTGCAGTGTTAAAACCTATCTACCAAACTAAAACACAGAGTCTTCCAGTGGTGGAGGAAGCACTCAGGTCCTTTACTTAAGAGAAAGTATTAACGCTATACTGTATGTAAAATATCTTTTACAAATGAAAAAATTGAAAATATTAATTAAGTAAAAGTATGTAAGTGTACTCAGGAGAGTGTAATCAAAGTATTAAAAGTAAAAGTACTAATAATAATGCAGATGTTATACTATACTGTATGTGTGTGTGTGTGTGTATATATATATATATATATATATATATAT
>NW_019476088.1:0-1355 GCF_002814215.2 Seriola lalandi dorsalis | reverse complement strand
AACTGTTGAAGTGCACAAAATATGGCCTTAAAGCATATTAAAGGTCCCATATTGTATAAAGTGAGATGTCCATATCTTTTTTGATTATAAAGCAGGTCTAGGTTCTATGTGAAAGAATCAAAGCGCTCAGTCCACAGAGAAATACACACAGACTGTGTTCAGAAACTGAGCCTTGAAACGAGCCGTCAGGACGTCTGTTACTTAGTGATGTTATAATGAAGCAGTGACCACCCTCAGCCACGCCTTAAGCCCAGCCCACCTGGACCCACCATCCAACCGAGTGCTTACGTGAAATCGGCCATTCATAAAACAGTCAGCCAATCAGAAAACAGGCTCAGAGTCAGAGTGGTTTATGATTCTTAAAACCAAAAATATATCTTCTTACGGATCAACACACAGGGAAAGTGTAAAATATGGGACTTATAATATAATCCATCATAGCAAAGTGCTGCTACAATCCACATTTTAACAGGATGTTCTAAGCTCTTAGATTCATCATGCCCTGATGAAGTACAAGTAACTGAAAGCATCACAGTAGTTTTAGGGCAGTGGAGCTCCATGAGACAGAGGCATAGGATGTCAGGCTTCTGTTACACAAACAATAGTTAACAAGAGACATTCATTTCCATGGGATTTGTTGATGATAATAAACTCATAAAAAATACACCAACCTCATGCATTAATGAAGTGCAGACCCTCATCAAACTAATATGTTACATTACTGTAAATTTCTGTCAGGTGCTGTGAGCTGTGTGAGAAGTAAAGTGCGAGCTCTCACAGAGTTTCACCCTTTTCAGGCTCTTACCGACTTTCTGTCTGGAAACAGGAGTGCAGGCCTACTAAGAAGGGATTGGTGGACGCCTGCTCAAACACATGCTTCTCTGTCTGCACCCAGTCGATATCCTGGTGAGATGAGGCGAGACAGACGGAGACAGAGATGGCATGAAGGAAAGATAATGTATTAACAATCAATTTGTCTGATCAATACACTTCCACAGACAGATAGAGAGAGACCACAGCGCAGATAAAGAATGCAGTTACTCCAGACAACACTCCTCTCACTCAAGATTATCCTCAGACTGTTTTGCTGCATAAACACCAAGCCTGTCTTGAAAACCACCAGTGAGTGTTTGACGAAATGACATACAGACAGAGCTGCTCTTTTATAACCTTAATGTGTTCTAAGTGTAGAAGGACAACCTTGAAGTAAACCCAAAAGCAAAATCCACATTTGTCGAGGCATTTGACTAAATGTTTGGACACAGTCAAATACAGTAGTGGTATTACACTAGTATTACATTAATGGTAAGACCTGAGCACCTCACCTTTAGGTTTGGAGCTGGACACCTACTTGT
>NW_019476087.1:0-1355 GCF_002814215.2 Seriola lalandi dorsalis | reverse complement strand
AACTGTTGAAGTGCACAAAATATGGCCTTAAAGCATATTAAAGGTCCCATATTGTATAAAGTGAGATGTCCATATCTTTTTTGATTATAAAGCAGGTCTAGGTTCTATGTGAAAGAATCAAAGCGCTCAGTCCACAGAGAAATACACACAGACTGTGTTCAGAAACTGAGCCTTGAAACGAGCCGTCAGGACGTCTGTTACTTAGTGATGTTATAATGAAGCAGTGACCACCCTCAGCCACGCCTTAAGCCCAGCCCACCTGGACCCACCATCCAACCGAGTGCTTACGTGAAATCGGCCATTCATAAAACAGTCAGCCAATCAGAAAACAGGCTCAGAGTCAGAGTGGTTTATGATTCTTAAAACCAAAAATATATCTTCTTACGGATCAACACACAGGGAAAGTGTAAAATATGGGACTTATAATATAATCCATCATAGCAAAGTGCTGCTACAATCCACATTTTAACAGGATGTTCTAAGCTCTTAGATTCATCATGCCCTGATGAAGTACAAGTAACTGAAAGCATCACAGTAGTTTTAGGGCAGTGGAGCTCCATGAGACAGAGGCATAGGATGTCAGGCTTCTGTTACACAAACAATAGTTAACAAGAGACATTCATTTCCATGGGATTTGTTGATGATAATAAACTCATAAAAAATACACCAACCTCATGCATTAATGAAGTGCAGACCCTCATCAAACTAATATGTTACATTACTGTAAATTTCTGTCAGGTGCTGTGAGCTGTGTGAGAAGTAAAGTACGAGCTCTCACAGAGTTTCACCCTTTTCAGGCTCTTACCGACTTTCTGTCTGGAAACAGGAGTGCAGGCCTACTAAGAAGGGATTGGTGGACGCCTGCTCAAACACATGCTTCTCTGTCTGCACCCAGTCGATATCCTGGTGAGATGAGGCGAGACAGACGGAGACAGAGATGGCATGAAGGAAAGATAATGTATTAACAATCAATTTGTCTGATCAATACACTTCCACAGACAGATAGAGAGAGACCACAGCGCAGATAAAGAATGCAGTTACTCCAGACAACACTCCTCTCACTCAAGATTATCCTCAGACTGTTTTGCTGCATAAACACCAAGCCTGTCTTGAAAACCACCAGTGAGTGTTTGACGAAATGACATACAGACAGAGCTGCTCTTTTATAACCTTAATGTGTTCTAAGTGTAGAAGGACAACCTTGAAGTAAACCCAAAAGCAAAATCCACATTTGTCGAGGCATTTGACTAAATGTTTGGACACAGTCAAATACAGTAGTGGTATTACACTAGTATTACATTAATGGTAAGACCTGAGCACCTCACCTTTAGGTTTGGAGCTGGACACCTACTTGT
>NW_019476086.1:0-1355 GCF_002814215.2 Seriola lalandi dorsalis | reverse complement strand
AAAAAAAAAAAAAAACACTATTATATAACACAGATTATCAGATTTATCAGATGTATTAATTTAAATGTAACTTTATAAACACATACTGCATCTTGCCTGAATTTAGTTGTTAGAGCAATAGAATAACCAGATATCCTGTATGCCTCGGCCAGCAGGTCCAGTACCGGGCTGTGGAGGACTATAACGGAGCCTGCTGCCCTCTCAGCAAGGGTCTCCAAACCTTTTTCAGAACCCCCTGCACTGAGGAGCCCAGGATCCCCCTAAGGAAGGGAGACACCATCCTAGCCACCCGTGGCACCAAGTACGTTTATCCACACAGAATAGTTTTCATAATGGTGGTTTGTCCAGGAGCCTGGTTGGCTATGCTTCCAATGAAGGCTTTAAAATGAATACACAAATAATGTGTTAAAAATTCTATTGCTTTTGTCCATGTGAATTCTCTTCATCAGTGTTTTTTTTTTTCTCTTTAGATGGTGGATGTATGGAGACAAAGTTCTGACCGAGGAGCAAATGAAAGGTAAAAATGAAAGAAGTGATTGCAGATGCTTCTGCTGTTTAAATTATGTTTTTAAATTCACATTTACAGGCTCCTTTCTTTCTGTTTTCGGCTTTCAGTGGGAGAACGCGTAAGGGGATGGTTTCCAAGGCGATGTGTGGAGAAGTGCCATTATGACACAGCTGCCAGTGATAGCACCAGCGAAAAGAAAGTAAATTAATATATTTCAACTGGCTTTATGTGGAGCAGGGGAGTTAAACTGAACAGAAGGTGTTCATAAACATACATCCACTGAAGATGTCATGCCTGATGCCGCAGGCTCACCATCAAGAATTTCATACTTTGATTAAAGTTCCTCACACATTTCAATACCAACTTGAATTTTGTAAAGGGAACATAGTTCTCTAAACCTTACTGAGCACTTTGCTGTCAATTAATGTCTTGAAGAGAACTACAGAGTCCATGAGAAGGACTGGTTGCATGAGTTCAGTTTGACTCCTCTGACCAAAAATGAAACCCAGCAAGAGTCTTAATTTCAATTGCCACCAGGCTTTAATGTGACTTCATTGTGATTACATGACTTTTTACTTGAATATGTTGTGTTTACTTGTTGATGTCCTTTTTTGCTAATTATGCAATGCCTCTGCCCAGCTAACCCCAGGGCTTCGTCATGCAACTCTTTCTACAGTATGGAGATAACACTTAATTTCTTTTTATTATTTTTGTAAAAACAAATTGTTGGCCTCAAAGTATAAATTGAAAAATAAAAAAAAATCTTCCGCAAGAGTCGTTGTTTGCCTCAATCTTTGTGATTGCTAAAAATGCTCATGTTTTAACGTGCAAATAATTACTTATGTGT
>NW_019476085.1:0-1355 GCF_002814215.2 Seriola lalandi dorsalis | reverse complement strand
GAAAAACAGCAGGCACCAAATGATTAGCATTACCTCACAGGCTAACTAGGATGTTCTTGATAATATCAGGACTCTGGAACCAAAGCAGCTAAATGGGATTGAGCCATCATTAGTTCTATTATTTACACTTGTGTGTTTTGTGTCAAAATGCTGTCTGTGAAAAGGGCACATATCAGGAAATTGAGGAGATTGAGCTAGCAAGATGCTGGCTGCATGCAAAATAATAGCTAAATGTTATTCAGGATTTTTTAGGTTTTAATTAACACCGAGTGAGAACCCTGAATATTCCTAAATAAGATACAGAACTGGTGTAAACACCCATATAATCCACTTAATGGTCTATTGAAATAATTTTCACAACACACTATCAATAACCTACCAAAACAAAAACAAAAAAATACTCAATATTTTTTGGGCAAACTTTGTAAACACAAGTAAGGCATGGGTGAACATACTCCACCTGGCTATTGATCAAATATATATAAAAAATGTTAGTTAGGTTGCAGTGTGTTGTATGAGACCCAGGTTGCGGTTAGTGAACAGTTCAGTCAGGTCTGTCTGGTTCATCTGTTTTTTCCTGTGACAGGGTAGTCATCTTCATTCCCTTTGTCCTTACTTTGGAGCAGGAGGTAATATATAAAGGTCTGTGCTCACATGAGGTGTCTCCCTCGCCTCTCCACTTGTCCTCCTGGACTGAATAATGTCTGAAGCGTCACTCTTGGCCTGATATGATGAGTTATATCCTGATTTCAGAGGAGTGGACATTTCATTTTTTTTGTAATGTAGACATTTTATGATGCGGTCATGTATGATTCCATCCCATTGGCTTTAAGGTTTTATTTTCAGATAAGAACTGTGTCCTATTCACATTATTAGCGTTGGCCTGGAAAAATCTCTTTGACTATATATCCTGTATTCTATCCCCTAGTATTCATAAGTAAAGTTAATATTTAGAGTCATTTTTCGATTTTCGATTAGTCATTTTACCTGTTACCACACTGAGCTGAGCGAAAGCACCCAGCAGCAGTCAGGATGGTCAGTTTCTATATTTCTTTAATATAATTAGGCTTTATTTGATAGTAGTGTATGTTAATTGTCCAGTTTACGACTGTTTGTCCACACTGTTATCCTTTGTTTTATGGTGCCCACCGCCGTGAGCTCAAAGTCAAACTCAATATGATGAGGTATTAGCCTCCGCCACCGTTTCACTCAGACATGTCAAGGTCAGGTCACTGTGGGATTGTCCCCAACCCCCAGCGGCCGCAGCCACACATCTTCCCTCTGTAGGGGATGCGCGTTATTTGTGTTCACCTCATCACTGCTCAGATGGGCTGTGCAGAGATAATAATACCCCC
>NW_019476084.1:0-1546 GCF_002814215.2 Seriola lalandi dorsalis | reverse complement strand
TTTATCTCTGCTGCTGACATTAGAGAGTTCCCCTTCATAGCAGAGATAAAGGACCCTCAGGAGAGGTGTGGATAGAGGAGGCTGCTGTTTTACAGTTGAAGAGTTTAACTAAGAATTTGTGTCAAAATGCGTCCTTTGCACTTCTGCTTATTTTATGTCAGAAGGGAAGAGACGGCCATGATTTTTCATATTAATTACACATAGGAAAAGTCACATTTGGCACAATATGTCCTCTAGAACTTGTGACAGTTTAGCGATGGAGCTACTCATGAATCTCCACTCCATCTATTCACATGACAAGCAGATTGAGGGGACGGCAACGAAGCACGTCTGCCAAAACTCAGTGAATTCTGTTTGTGTTTGGGAGAGAGCAGGAAAACAAAGACGATGCTTGGGCCTTGTCAATTCACCTAATGATGATAAACCCAAAACACAAAATGACAGCCTGTCTTCCTTCAATGTAGCCGAATCAGACAGCCATCTGTGAGGACTGATGCAGTCTGCCCGGTCTCTGCTCCCTGCTAGTAATTTTTCTGCTCACTTATTTATTTTTTTCAAAGTGAGGAGGAAAGTGCATAGTCATCCAGCATCTGCTCTTTTGCAGAAATAAGCTTATTTGAAATTTCATCACTCATCATAACTCAAGCCACTAATTTGATTTGCCCCCATGTGTAAAAACACTATAAATCTTGCATTTTAAATGTTACATTCTCAGCAGTAGGTTGCTGCTAGTTTGAAGCATAATGTCAGTGAGCCACAGGCTTCAGGAAAAAAAGAAAAAAAAGATTTTATATTGTTTGGCTGTTTTAATCAGTGCTAATTAGGACTAAACACAAAGTACAGCTGAGGCTCATGGGAATGTTATTGGATTTATAGGTATTTAATCATAAACCAAAGTATGGGACAAATTGAAGTCAGGCAAAGTTATTACAGTTCATCGTAAGAGGGGCATGAATGTTTTACCAAATTCAGTGCAATGCCTTTAGTATTTATTGAGATGCTTAAAACCACAAATGTCTTGTGGTCCTTGTGGTGGTGCTAGAAAAAAGTCAAGGGATCGCCAGTCGACAGGATCTATCCTCTGGGAACCATGAATGTTGGTACAATATTTTGTGTCAGTCTATCTGGTAAATGATGAGATATTTCAGATGACACTGGGGGAAATGTCAAGGAATTACCAAAGTCAGTGGGCTTCATCCCCCGGGCTCATGAATAGCTGTCCCAATTTCCATAGCAATTCATCCAACAGTTTTCAAAATATTTCAGTCTGGAACAAAATGTCTGAACTGAATTATGAACATTGCAATCCTTAGACTTAAGCCGATAGTTAGCAAAAAAAAAAAAAAAAAAAAAAAAGCATGCTGTTTTCAGACTCTTGACTGACACCTGTCTGTGCAGGCGGATACAGGCGATGTTGGAGTAGGTTCAGATGAGCTTCTCTACGTACTCCACTTGTTCTGAAGAGCCCATCTGTTTGTTCAACAAGGTACTAAGTGCTCAACTTTCATAGTCATGGAAGTGTGGTGGTGGTGGTGGTGGTGGTGGT
>NW_019476083.1:0-1355 GCF_002814215.2 Seriola lalandi dorsalis | reverse complement strand
TCCTTCTTTCATCCTTCCTCTGCTTCACCTTCATCCTTGGGGAAACTGTGAGGGACAGTAGTAGTAGTGCTTGTGTTGTTAGTAGTTGAAGTGGTAGTAGTACTAGTAGTAGTAGTATTACTGGTAGTAGTATTAGCTCCACAGTGGTGTTACTCAGCAGTCTCAGGTCATCTTGGTGCTGTTTTCTGATTGGCTGTCTGTTGTCACCAGGTCAGGCCCAAACCGGCCACACCCACCAACATCCCCATTGCCCCGGCCCCTCCCCCGCCCATGATGGCGGCCCCCCAGCTGCTCCAGAGGCCCGTCATGTTGGCCACCAAGCTGTCGTCATCCCTGCCCTCGGCGGCCCCCATCCATCAGGTGCGCATCGTGAACGGACAGCCCTGCAGTAAGACCGGCTCCACCCCCCTGACGGGGATCGTCATCACCACGCCCGTCTCTGCCGCACCCACCCGCCTCGGCAGCCCTGCCCAGGCACCCAACCCCTCTACCATCCCCAACCCGACTCCCGCCCAGCCGATCCAGATCAGCAGCCTGACACCTGAGCCCAAGGTGAGTCCTACCTGAGACCTACCTGATTGAACAGTGTACAGTCTCTGTACTTAAAGCTGCTGTTGTCTCCTCCTCTTTCTCCTCCTCCTCTTCTTTCTTCTCCTTCTCCTCTTCCTCAGCAGACTGTTAAATCAGGAGGCGGAGCTGAGCCGAAGACCGTTGTCAGCCTCCCCTCTTCCTCCACCCCTCCGTTGTCTCCAGCTCCCAGACCCAAGAAAGAGGAGAACCCAGAGGTAGGGCCCAGACTGACACATGCTGGTCCAGGATCTGGTCTCTGGTCTCTGGTTCTGATGGTGATTTGTATTTGTCTCTTTTAGAAACTGGCCTTCATGGTGTCTTTGGGGCTCGTAACACACGACCATTTGGAAGGTGAGTGATCCTTCCTCTGTCTCTTCATGTTTCTGATGCTGCTGCCGTTTTTGAATTAAAACTCTGACGTTTTCATCGGCAGAAATCCAGAGCAAAAGACAGGAGCGAAAGAGGAGAACAACGGCCAACCCGGTTTACAGCGGAGCTGTGTTTGAACCTGAGGTACACACACACAACACCTGTGAGGTACACACACACACACAACACCTGTGAGGTACACACAAACTAATATTTAATATTGTTACATCACATTAATATTACATCACATTAATACCATTACATCACATTAATGTTATTAAATCACATTAATATTACATCTCATTAAAACCGTTACATCACAGTAATATTACATTACATTAATATCATTACATCACATTAATATTACATCACAATAATACCATTACATCACATTAATGTTATTAAATCACATTAAT
>NW_019476082.1:0-1446 GCF_002814215.2 Seriola lalandi dorsalis | reverse complement strand
AAAACAAAAAGAAGGAAGTGATATTTACACGGCCTGGTGGATGACTCTGGATTTCTCCAGCAGATACTCAGATATCTGCGCTCCCACCACCGTTCCCCCGCAGGTGAACTTCATCTCCAGGTACTTGCCGAAGCGGCTGGAGTTGTCATTGATGACCGTGCAGGCGTTTCCGAACGCCTCCACCAGGTTGTTGACCAGCAGGATCTTCTCCTGCAGCGTCCGATTATTGGCCTGAAATGAAACGCAGTACCGGTTTAGAAACGGGGGGGAAATCAATAGCAGCGGAGGTGATCGTGCTTTTGTCACGAAATGATGCATGAAATTCTGTCGTCTGCCTTTTTCTATTCATGTTGTTCCCATCAAAAGTGGCACTGCCAATCGTTTATTTTACTATTCCACTTATAAAAAAGCGAATTGAATTGAAATGGAAATTTCTTTTCAATCAAGTCGCAAATCATGACTGGCACCAGCTGGAGCTTCAAACAAACTGATAACAGGATGTTGAATTTGGAGGACACGGCTGTTGCCAAGTTTAAAACTGCGATTTCTAATTTCTTGTCATTTCTTTGAACAGTAAACAGATTTCATTGTTTACCCTTTTATTTACAATATTATTTCACTGCCTTCCTGATGTTTGTATTTGGTGTGGTTTGATAGCTTTTCGTAAATTGAAAAAACATTTGCAACCTCGGGCAAAACTTTGTGAAACGAAGAATAAATGGGAATGGGAAGGACATGTCAATGTGATGTTGTGGTTATTGGACCATTATAACTCACCTTCCCAAGAACAGTCAGCTGCTGCACTAACAGATGAGCACTCTCCGTTTTCCCGGCTCCACTTTCTCCGCTGATCACAATACACTGCACACAGGAAGTCACAGAGATTACCATAAAACTACTAATAACAATAATTCCACCGCGTTAATGGAGACATCTTGATAAGCTGACTCCAAAACAAGCGGAAATAAAAGCAACTTTCTGCTCTCAGGACAATGTCGCAATGATAATATAACACTTGTGTCGTGTGTGATGAAATGAGCACAACATTTACCTGGTCTGTGTTGTATGACACCATGGACTGGTAGGCCACATCAGCCACAGCAAAGATGTGCGGCGGGTTAGCCGTACGCTTCGCTCCTATGTACATCTTAGTGTGCTACAGAGAGAGGAGCGTTGACGATAAAAAGAAAAAGACGTATTTAAAACATGCACAAGAATGTAATGGATAACATGCGGTAGATGTTATTTAGAATAAAAATGAACGTTTTCCACCTGTGAAAACTGTCATATCGACACCCTCTTAAAATAATGGCCTAAGTCATTTTTTCAGGTTTTTCAGGAAACACAAAAAACTCAACAAAAGAGTCACACTTTTGACATAGGCCATTATACAACCGGGGGTAGAATTGCATGTTCCCCTCAACTGAGGATTCAGGCGATTTTACC
>NW_019476081.1:0-1355 GCF_002814215.2 Seriola lalandi dorsalis | reverse complement strand
ATGTTAATTACATCCCTCCTGTTTGAGATGGACATCGTATGAATGCAGGTAACAGGTTGTATGTGTGGTGGGATGCAGTGGTAATACACATCGCTACGGCTGTTGTCAAGATAAATTTTCTTCTTCTCATTCTCATCTGAAGCATGTTTTGAAGGCGACTCTTAAAACATCCAACGGCACCAGAGCAAATACAGTAATACAGCAGGAAGAAAACAGAGTGTGAAGTTCATATCTCAGTTTGAATAAAGAAATCCTCATTGATTGAATCCACAATAGTGCTGGGGTTGTTGTTTACACATTAGCCACCGTAGTTAGGAGGACAAATGTATCCATGCTTTTATGACAGTAATTATTCTTGTCACGAAAATTGCCTGCACTCACAGTCATGTTGACAGCTGGAGCACAATCACACAACATACCGCACAATATTTAAGTGTACCTTCTCAAATGCAATCAAGAGTTTGTGTGTGTGTGTGTGTGTATATGTGTGTGTGCGTGTGCGTGTTCTGTCAAAGGCTGGCACACAAGCTTGGTTATCATTATCACTATCACGCTTGAGAATGATTTATTCTAGACTTTTCTCCAGTTTCTTACAGTGCAATGAAACAACAACTGTCATGAACTCTTGACTTTTTCTGATTGAATCAAAATGTGATAAAATTACACCTGTTACCCAAAAACTTGTTAAAGATACTGTTACCGTTGCAACCACGACACGACAAAACGTGGCACATTGCTTCATTGGCACTGATTCCTGGCATTAGACGTGAATTGTATCCTTAGGAAATTTCTAAATATGAAAGTACTTCCTGGGGAGACTGGGCAACTATCACTACCAAGTCCTTTGTTCAGCTTGAAAGCCTTCCATCTCAAAACGTTCCCACCATTGTTTTTTGCCATTGTTGCTCTCCAAGTTTTATATCTGATGTCTTTTCTTCTTTGTTTGCCAGCACCAATAAGAGACAATTAGTAACAAAAATCTTCAATAATGGAGCTGCTATTCTTTTTTTCTAACCTAACAAATGACTAATATTGAATATATATATATTTATTTATTCTGTTTCTCTGCTGGCCTTTGTGTCGGGCCGGGAGAGACACGCAATATGCTACCTCACTCCATGACGTATGGTGATGCCATGGCTGTTTCATTTCACCAAGGTTGCCAGATCTTCATGACAAAATCCTGCCTACTTGGTGCTGAAAATTTACCCACTTTAAACCAGGCAGACAAAAGCTGTGTCCCAATTCAGAGGCCGAACCAAAATGAGACAGTCCGGCCCACAGAGGATTCCTGCTTTGTGCCAACCTCTGTGCCTGGCTTGACCAAAGCACCGTTCCTGTCTCCTAGCAACCTT
>NW_019476080.1:0-1355 GCF_002814215.2 Seriola lalandi dorsalis | reverse complement strand
CACTGTAGTGGAAAAAAGCATTGTCACTGCAAGCAAATATCTATCTATCTATCTATCTATCTATCTATCTATCTATCTATCTATCTATCTATCTATCCATCCATCCATCTTAGTTGACTGTCCATCAGTCACTGGGGAAAGAATATCGTCTGTGCAAGCAGGGCTCTCTCACTCTCTCTCTCTCGTTCAAACACACATACGCACGCGCACACGCACGGCCAAGCTTGGCTGCATCAAAGAGTGGTACTTCTTTGACTGGGCTGCAAGCACACTGACGTGCTGCTCCTAGCGTCGGCACCTTGCAAGCACAGCAGTCACCTTCCAACCTCTGCGACTCTCCTCCGCGCTCCGCGCTCAGTCGCAGTTATTTTGCAGGACGGACAGAGGACTGGCTGACTGATTGGCTGACTGGCTGGCTGGCTGGCTGACTGACTGACTCACCGACTGTCCGCTTCGCTTCGATCGCAGCATCTGGGGAGTTTCGCACACTGCCACTGGGAGCGTTTGCTTTCGCTACCCACAAAAGAGTCTATGCTCCAAAGAAAAAAGACACGCGGCTGGTCGCTTTTCCGAGCCAGAGAGGGCTGCCGCGCGTCCTGGTGATGAGGCTGGTGGCGCGCAGCCGACACAGTATTAAAGGAATCCCTCTGTATCTGAAGAAACCGCCCCAGTAAAGGCACAAGAACGGGGGGGAAGAGCTGCGGGAACTAGTGTCGGCCGGGACGCTATCATTTCGACAAGGATGCATCTCTTCAGTGCCATGTTCCTACTTGTGATGTTAGCTGTCATGCCCTGTGAGGTAAGGACTCCGGCACAAACGCCATACACGCTATGAATAAGCATTGTTTAAAAGTTCCTATAAAGCAGCGCTGATCGCCTCCATCTGCATCCTCACAAACATCAGACCATCTAACTAAGAACCACCGTCTTTAACAGATCAGAAGGAGGGAAAACATGATGTTTTTAAGTCAGTGCCAAGACTGTAGCTATTCGTGGTGCAGCATTTAACAGGCAAATTGGTATTGTCCTGAAGGTGTCTCCTGTTATAAGCCTGATCAGAAGCAACGCCAGCACAGGCAGAAAGTTCAACCAGCAGACCAGCAGTTGACAGTGAATCCACCTGAAGTCGGTTCACTTGCCGTTTTATTTCAGGAATTGAACTCTCACGTTTCTGAGACTGACATCAATCTTGCAATAAATTACAGTGAGTGGAATAAATGGTGAGGACATCACCTTTATGGGAAAAAGTAAGAATATATAAAGTAACCTTTCACCTTGCCAGTGTAATTGATTTGTGTGTGTGTGTGTGTGTGTGTGTGTGTGTGTGTGTGTGTGTGTGTGTGTGTGTGTGTGTG
>NW_019476079.1:0-1356 GCF_002814215.2 Seriola lalandi dorsalis | reverse complement strand
GGCAGAGTGACTGAGATGAGGAATATCATACGCTTACATAAAGCACTACTATATACTGTCTTTAAAAAAAAAAAGGCTGCTGCTTTAACTTCTGGCTTTTCATTTGAAAGTGGTAATAGTGTGGTGGATGTCTGCCCAGTCTTTGTGTCCTGTAATCCATCTATCATGTGACCAACACAGACAGACGATATGGAAAAATATATTGTTGATGCAATAATAATTGCAGCCATGAGAGATGAACACTGTATCAGCCATTTTTTTTCTGGGCCAAGTTGAGTTCTGCTTTTAATGATGAAATGTAAAGAGGGCACGGAGGAGGTGAGTTTCCAAAGGGAACAAGTCAAGAATAATAAAGATGCATAGGGACATTCCTCTGTGCGACTCTCTGGAGAGGGTTTCTGTGGCGTTTGTCGACATTTTTCACAGCTTTTAATAACACTGTAATGAACAAAATGTGCAGCACATAGATTCAATATACATTGTAAACCGCTGGAGACTTGACGCCGCATGTTGACAGCCTCGTCTACAGCTGCTCCATTCACATTCTTATCAGAGCTTTCTCTCGGGGTTGCACCATTTCACTGCAGGTCCTCATGTGCACATTCATTTTCATCCTGACAGTGAACATTTCACAATGTTCTCAGCCCCACAGGCAGCACACAGGGAGGAACCCGACATTGAGGGCACCGGCCAATGTTCTGAGTGCGGGAGGTGTGCAGCCCGAGCGGAGGGGGAGGAGGGGATTGTGGGTAGTCTAAACACTGTCTTGCTCTGTGGCCGTATCCCAAAATGTTTTTCTGTGTGTGCGCGTGGGCGATGCACCATCCCGAATTACAGCAGACCACACACACCAGAGGTAGCACCTCGGCTTTTGTGTCTATTTAAGCAACTGAACAAACTTGGCAAAAGGTGAAAGGTGGAGTTCAATAGCGAGGACAGCAAGAGGTTACGGTTTAAAATTGTTTGCTATGCAACCTACAGTGCAGGTATGGTCGTCAGTAATCTCTTTTACATGGGTTTTAGTTTTTTTTAACTTCCAGTGAGTTTTAAGCCTTTAAAGGAAAAACTCAGAAATCTAAAACACTTCAACAATGATAATTAATTGCTGCTTTTTACGATGTAGATGACACGATGTTACATTAAGATATGCTGTCGATGTGTTTCCAGCAAAAACAGAGATTATGTTGTTTTTTTTAATGGTAACTGGACTGCACTTCCATGCTTTTAGCGACCACTCAAAGCGCTTGACAATACTTTCAACACTCACCCATTCCCTGACACATATATACATCACACCCATGCACAAAGGGAACAGCCATCAGAGGCAATTGGGGATTCAGTATCTTGCCCAGGGAC
>NW_019476078.1:0-1385 GCF_002814215.2 Seriola lalandi dorsalis | reverse complement strand
TGCAGTTAACAAAGTTAGGAGGCATAGTGAGAGTGAAAAAAAATCAAGATATATATATATATTAAAAAAAAGGTTTAATCCCTCATTCTTAACATATCCATACTGTGTTTACTGGGTTTAAATTCAGGAGTGTAATTTAGCTTATCCTAACAGATGTAATGAATTACATAAATTTTTTCGCCCCCATGATTTTAAAAAAGTCTCTTACCTGCTGAGGTCAGGGCCAGACTGCTGTCAGTTTGGTGATTTTGCTTCGGCGTCAGGGTTTTTTATCCTGTCGCAAGATGATGTAAGCCAATTAAAGGCACCAGCTTTTGTATATGAGTGCATAGTCAAAACAGATATGGCAAGAAGATTGATGATTAACTAAAGGTAGATCAGCACAGTCTGGCTGGATGACAGTCACACTGCACTTGAGTTAAAGTCTTCCTCTGATGCAGCGTGTCTTAACAACTGTGGAAAAAAATATTTCATTCTCTCCTTTTAAATTGAATTTTTTTATACCAGACAGCACACACTGACAGCAAATATATATAACGCTAACATACATATTGAAGACGGATGCTTGAGAATCTCAGAGTAGGCCTTGGAACGTTGGTTAGAGCTATAACAAAACACAATGCATACAAGTGTGGACAAAAGGGTTAGGTATCCAATTATTCTGCAGCTTTTAGACACAAAAGGTACATCTGTTTTACTTGCTCCATATTCCCCTTTTCCAGTAACTCACACTGTATTTCCTGGAAAGGCCTATTTGCATAAATTACATGCCACTAATGTCATTAGAAAATTACAAAAGACAATACTGCTCGATTATTGATTAGCAGAAAACCTCAGGAAAACGAGAGCACGCAAGGCCAGGCAAAGTGTAGACTTCCTCCAGGCTAACCAGGCAACGTAACTCTTCATATTTATAAAATGTTCATCATTATTAAGGCTCACAGTTTAGATTATTAAAAGGAGTGAGTGCTTTTCTCCTTTTTCTGTCGTAGCGCTGTTACGTATGCATGAATACTTCTACATGCTGCCTCCTCTATTCCCAGTTGTGACTAACTAAATCTGTATTTTCTTTACCCCAGTAAATAATAACACACAGCAGGCAACAGACAAATTGTTGTAACTGCACAAATTGCTGTAAGTGCACTGTCTTAAATATAAAAGAAATACAAAATGCAATAGTGACTCACAAACAAGCATTGTGTGCCATTAAGGCCTCCGATTATGATGTGTGTGTGTGTGTGTGTGTGTGTGTGTGTGTGTGTGTGTCTGTGTCTGTGTCTGTGTCTGTCTGTCTGTCTTTCTGTCTGTGTGTGTGTGTGTGTGTGTGTGTGTGTGTGTGTGTGTGTGTGTGTGTGTAAATACGTAAATACAGGACCTCATCTCAG
>NW_019476077.1:0-1356 GCF_002814215.2 Seriola lalandi dorsalis | reverse complement strand
AGCTAATTGAGACTTTTTTTTCTCCAATAGATTTTAACTCAAGTTGTTAAGTGTAAAGACACGATGGAATAAAACAGATATTTACCTGGAACTGAGATGCTCACTAAAAATGACAAAAAAAAAAGATAATGACAGAAATTGAATTACTGCAATAATTTGGAACATTTCTTTTTAAAAGTTCGACTATTCACTAAAGGGATTTTGATAAAAGGCCGCACCTCTGTCACATTTCTTCAGCTGTGGTTCTGACTTTCCCATGCCACATCCCATGACCCTTTGCTGTTTTCACTGAGACCAAGATACTTTCATGTTTGAGTCCGAGATATTTGACTTTGTGTTTTGCAGCCCTGCAATAATGCAATAATAGATCTCTATATACAACATAACACATTTTCCTATTATTTTAATCAATTTCACTACACTTTTTGATGTTAGAAAAAAGGTTGATTATAAATAATATATAATATATCATAAACAACAACATACACAAATTAAAATGATTTGGAGAAATAATTCTTATAACTTGTAATTACTGGATCTTTTACAATATAATTGCAAAAGTATGGATAGAATAAGAACTCCACTCAACCAAAACAGAACAATCCATAGCCAAATAAAAGCACTGGATTGGCCCAAAGTAACCTTACCTGGCCACACTACCTTTTTTTCATCACCTCTTCTCACTTCCTCAGCATCTTTAAAGACACCTTGTCTTTTTTTTTCCTACAAATTTTACAGCCACACATTATCTCTCAGACGTTTCCATCTCCCAGGCACAGCAGCAAATGTCCCAGTGTCTGTAATGTTAGAACTGGAGGTCCGTTTTTCTGCAGCCACACTCTAAATAATCACAAACACACACCGACAAAGGGCTTGTGAACAGCAGAGCCAAGTGTCTTGGACAGACCTTGTGATCACTTAAACAAAACAAGATGCAAGTGGATTAGGATTAAACCCTTACTACGGGCGGCATCTACGCTGAATCAACGGATGAGGGCTCTGATAAAGGGCAGCAACTGTTTATGAAAGGAGGTTCTGGCCTCGGCTCAAGTCCTGACTGATATGACAGCTATTACCGTCAATATACTCTCGCTGTTTCCATTAACAATTAACTCACCACCGGTAAATCTGACCTCAATAAATGCAGATATATTTCTAAATTAAAGTACAGGTTCAGTAACAGAGAAAATTATTTAAAAACACTTACCTGATATTATGTGCAGAGGTTGTTCATTTGACCCATTTGGCTCGATGTACTGTATCTTTAGCTTCAGATGTTTTTGAACATATGACAGTCACTATTATTGATGTGTCTCTGCAGATGGTGGACATAATTATATATCCACAAAAAAAAAA
>NW_019476076.1:0-1356 GCF_002814215.2 Seriola lalandi dorsalis | reverse complement strand
CACACACACACACACAACACACACACACACAGAAATTGATATACAGTCTGTCCTCACCCTGAGGGAACGGTCGTAGGAGGCGCTGAACACTTTGGTCTGGTCAGGGGTGGAGATGACAGCGAGAGCGTAAACTGTCCCCACATGACCTGTAAGGGTCCGCACCTGCTCTTTAGACTCAATGTCCCATACCTAGAGAGGAGAGAGGTGCACCTTCTTCATCATCATCATCATCATCATCATCATCATCACATCACAGTAGTTTGGCTAGTATTTAGGTAGATACTTTATTGTCATCAGGACACAACAAAACTTCTGTTCTGTCTGGCAGAACTCCGCTCCTTATAGTCATAATAAACAAACATTATAAATATACATGAAATATAAATGTGCATGAGACTTTAAAAATTGTCTGCAGCCTTTACATTGGATATAAAATAATAAACTTGATTTTCATTGAGATGTAAATGTAAAATGAAGGTGAAAAACAGTCTGTGTGTCTGTGCAGGAGTGTACGTGTGCTTGTGTCTGTCTCCCTTACATGGATTAGGTTTTCATAAGTGCCACAGACGATGTGGTGGTTGGTGACAGCAATGGAGTAGACGCTGCCCCCGCTGGTCTGTAGGACGTGAACACACTCCAGAGAGCGGATGTCCCAGATCTGCCAGGGAGGGAGAAAGAGGGAGTCAGAGAGGATGCTGGGTAAAAAATAAGTGAAAGTGAAAGAGGAATGATGAAAAAGATGTGACGGTGAGTGAGTGTCCTGGACAGGGATAGATAAACAGACATTGTCAGCAGATCAACAGATTACAGGGGCTGCTATTAAACACTGCCAACTATTTTAGGCATTCAAACACTGGTCCGACTTTTTAAACATTAAAAAATAAAAAAACTAATGGAAGTTCATCTCTTGCATTTTAAAAAAGAAATGAGTGCAAAAAATATTTTCTGTTCAAACACTGACTTTACATATTTAGGTCTTCTAGGAACTTTGTAGGTGTCAGTTACATAATTATGTATCAAGTGTTTTTCACTGAATATTTGCAGCATTTGTCAAGGCAATTTCTGAAGCTAAACATTTGCTAAATGACTTCTCCAGCTAAGTATTGGCTGGAGACCGACTTCTCCACTTATAGGCATCATAAAAAAACAAGCAGTCTACTTTATCTTTGATTTCATCTCCCTTTACTCATTCTTCATTCTCTCACAGATGTCCCCCATTCCCACAACCAGTCGCTCTCTCTTTGCTCTCTGTTCTGTTCCTCTCTTCATCTCTCTCCAGCGTCCCTGAGGTATTCATTAGTGACCAACTCCAGCAAGACAGCGGGACACACACACACACACACACACACACACACA
>NW_019476075.1:0-1356 GCF_002814215.2 Seriola lalandi dorsalis | reverse complement strand
ATCAAGCCTGTTGCAATTAATGTATCTCACACACACATCTCCATTTACTCCCCTCACATACAAGCAGAACAAACATTAACAATGAAGGAACATGGAACAGAAAGGTGGAATACATTGATAAATCATCAAAGAGATCCATTTTTCCAGTGTTAACATGGTCGTATTGTCTCAATTAGAACATACACAGCAGGGAATGTGTTGGAACTGTTAGTCATGACATTTATTTCTTTTTGTGAATCTATTCCATTTAGATAAGACGATGCGTAAATCCCAGTGTTATTTCTCTATACAAAGACGGGCAGATGAGACTGACAATGTTGAAGAGATACAACAGAAAAAATATGATAATTGAATGCAGGAAGAACAGAAGTGACATTTAGTAGCTGGCACTCAGGATTAGCTTGAAGTGACTTCATTGTCTTTCTGTCTGCATTGTCAAATCTACTGACAGGCAAATCTGACTCTTTTCCCGAACCTAATATATTTTCTTTCGAAAAGTTATTTTCATCCCGGAGACAGCGTGACAAGATGTAAACATAACAACTGTAATTATGGGTATTGCACCTGTCTAACTGCTGCAGAGAAGTTAGCAAATATTTATTTGTCAGATTTTTTAGGACAACTTTATGCAGCAGCAGAAAAATCTCAGTGATATGATCTCCCGTTGTGACACACTTGCAGTTATTGTGGCTGTTTTAGGTGTCAGGCTGCCTGCACACGGGGCAGGTTTTGGTGGCATTAACGGCCGGAACGTGGCATCTTCTTGTTGACTCGTGGTGCCTCTCCCCGATGCCGGCTCCCCGTCAGTCAAATGGAGCCCTGCTGGGGTACTATCCCGTGGGTAATGAATTCTAAATGGGGGGCGCAACCCCCAGTCCACTTCCTTCCCCCATGCCTCATTAACTTACCACTGATTGATAAACGGTGAGCTGCTGCTGCCATGTGGGGCAGGCAGCTCGTGGAATTAGACAAATTATATAGTTGACTGGGGGGAGTTCATCACTCAGGAGGGATGAGATGCACCTACAAGTATTTCTGTGCTTTTTTAACTCAGTCTTACAAATAGTCTACATAGTGTTCCACTGTATGTTTTCCTGCATGTCCGTTGTGCAGATTGCAATTCTTATTTGGATGGGTTTATCATGTTTTAGTCTATTATTTGTGAAGGATTCACAATTTTTCAAGTCTGTCTTAAAGCCACATCTGAATATTGGTCTACTTGCATAAAAAATATCTCATTAAAGCATTAAAGTGTTTATCACAGTTGCCAGGAAATCCCTAATCTTAGAACCCATGACTGAACTAAGCAAATTTAGTTGCAAATCCACTGGGGCACTAAGGTCAGCATGTACAGTA
>NW_019476074.1:0-1356 GCF_002814215.2 Seriola lalandi dorsalis | reverse complement strand
ACTTTTTCCGCAACAGTGGACAGCTGGTGCAGCAGTTACCGCCTCTCACCGGTGGAAATCAGGCTACAGTGTTCATTTGTACATCTGAGAGTACAGCACTAAAACTGGTTGTATTAACAGTGCACCAGTTGTTTCCAAGACGTCTTATTTAACAGTAAATAGTTACTGGCAGGTGAGTGTTGTTTAATCATGCTAAGTCATTCATTAGCTTAAGTTACAGGTAATAACCGACACTTAGCATCAGGACTGTCATTACATAAGGTCATTAAAGCTTGTTTAACATATTTGTTGTTTGAGCTCCTGACATGTTGCTAAGTGTGGCTGCAGCAACATTACATAACATCTTTGAAATACCATACATACTCAGGCAGAACACTACGGTTAGAAAATATCAGGAGTGATTTATTTACGGGACAGATAAAAAGCCTGAATGTGGAGACTGGCTCCTGCTCAATGTCTTTTTGTCTCCACCCGATCATATCTCCTCTGTACAAGATGGTGCATTCAAGAGCAGAAGAAAGAAGGAATTCAAGACTGAAAGTGCCAAAGCATTTCTCAACATGGGACAGAAAATAACAACCTTGTGGGCTCACTGGGAGAAATACTTGGGCACTCAGTCACTTGGCTAGCAGAATACAACAGACAAAGGCTCACAGACAAATAACACAGAAATGATGTTTTATAGCTTCACCTGAGAAAGGCGTCTCCGTTGACATTGGGACCAATCACTTCCATGCTGCTGGTGTATACCAGGCACTGGATACCGCACTCCACACAGGCATTGATCACATTTTTCGTTCCTGGTGGGAGAGAAAACGTTGTAATTTAAGAGGTGGAGGATGCTGGGGTTTCATAAATTAGATTGAGAAACTTATGTTACCCAATAAAATTCAATCTTCAAAAAGCCACATGACTGATTTTGACACAGTTGGATCACCGGACTCTGAAGAGATCCAACCGTGTCAAAATCAGTGACACAGTTGGATCTCTTCAGAGTCCGGTATGTGCACAGTTTCAGATGAATTTGAGAGAAATGAAAGTTCTTATTTTGTAATTGGGGACATAACAAAATGACCACAATTCACTTAAAAGTGGCCCATGTGTGTTCTGTTCATCTGATGAAAACATGTTTTTTCTTTCCTCCATTAAAACCTGGTCTTTATTAGTGGACATGCAGTACAAAAAGGGAATACAACGTTAGGACGGATGGATAAATCATTCATGCTTTAATTTACTGTTGGGCACATCTTATAACCATGAAGCAGCAGTGTGAACCTGATTTACAGGTTTGAGCTAAATGCTCATGCCAGCATGCTAACATATTCATAACAACGATGCTAACAAAAAAAAAAAAAA
>NW_019476073.1:0-1536 GCF_002814215.2 Seriola lalandi dorsalis | reverse complement strand
GAGACAAATTGGTGGGTGGACAATTAAATGCAGGGATTGAAATGGGAGAACAGTTGTATGGAATCTGAAAGTCCAGTCCAGTGATGGAGGCCTGCGAGTGTTGCCTGATGCAACTGTGTGTGAGAAATCAGAGGTTAGAGGCAGATTGTCCTTGTTAGGTGCATTTAAACATAGGTGGTTTTAGGCATTTGAGTAAAGGGACAATGCAAGGATTTCGTCCTTGCAGTTTGGTCCCAAAATGAATTCTGGGTGAATTAAGACTTTTTTCAAAATATAAAAAAATGGCCGACCTGATTTGGAAAAATAATCGATGTGGTCTCTAAAAACTGTTTCCCCTCTCATTGCTCTCTCCATAACAATGTTAATAAACCACAAATTATGAGCCATGTTTGTCTGTTTTTTTGTTGTTGGGTGCTACTGGTCAGCATGGGTGTCATTGATTGTTGCTATGGTTACACCTTAGGCCTGAGTTAGGGTTTCCCCGGTTTCCTGGTTTCCCATGGCAGTTATGTGCATGGACTAGTTCTGTTGCTTTCCTGGTGAAGAGAGTCTCAATCTTGAATAAACAGGCTATAGAGTGAGGTTAACAACAACCAAGAATCAGAATCAGCACCCTGGACAGTGATTGTGACGATGACCTGTTGATACATTTTAGAAATAGGATAAGATGGAGGTTTCCTTGTTCAGCTGTGTTAGACTATCAAAACATTCTGTTGATGTCTCAGTATGAAATTGACTGAACCAAGAGTTCATCTTCTATCTTTACATTACAATTCAACCAGGCACCTTGTAGGTTTGATGCATGTGTGTCTTTAAGATCAAGAGACAACAGCTCGATACTTTGGAGAACCCTGATCTGAAACCAGTGGCTTTTACTACTGAGAGGCCTCCATCACTTTAACATGTTGAACCGGGAGGATGAGAGAGGATGGACAGAGGGAAGAGTAAAGAGGGTGGATCGGTTTGAGGCCTCTCGCAGCTGTCGTGCTGCTTTACCCTGCGGCTGTACACACACACACAGAAGGCAACTGGGCCTTACAACTAGCACATAAATCAGCCTATTAACAAAGAAAGTGACAACTAATCTTAACGGACGAGACAGATCACAGTGTGAATGAATGGCAGTGTGCAAGTAAGCATCTGTGTATGTCCTGATATGCGTTTATGTGTGTGTACAGTATGTGTGTTTGAGTTGTGCTGTGAGTATCAGTCAGAAATACAACTTGACTCTGAAAAAAACAGATCTCTTCCCAAAGTCAAACTTCCTTACATAACCCCCAAATCCACACACACACACACACACACACACACACACACACACAGACAAGCACAAATACTTATCCCTGTTTCCACCTTACAAATCAACACATCCTTATAGATTACCACACACACCTTAATCTCCTCCTTAATTCCTCAATGTCTCAGGCAAAGGTACAAGCCAGCAGAACCCAGATTAGATTTATGCTGCACTCTGACAACGTGGCAGTGCTACAAAATACCAACACACAGCAAAAAAAAAAAAAAAATTTTAATCAA
>NW_019476072.1:0-1357 GCF_002814215.2 Seriola lalandi dorsalis | reverse complement strand
CCCCATTTCCTGTCTCTCTACTATCCTGTCCAATAAAGGCATAAAAAGCCCAAAAAAAATATACTTTAAAAAAAGAAAGAGAGGAGGGGGAGGTGGAGGAGAGATGAGCGGATGAAGGAACAGATGTGCCCACAGATGGTGCAGAGGTTAAGACCCCACTGTTTCGAATGACTTGAAGAGTCAAAATGCAGTTCAGTTATACGGCACAGTAACAGAGAAGTGATGACGGCACATGTGCTAAAAGATGTAAGAAAACTCGGTTTGAGAATATGTT
This sequence comes from Seriola lalandi dorsalis, assembly GCF_002814215.2. NCBI lineage: Eukaryota > Metazoa > Chordata > Actinopteri > Carangiformes > Carangidae > Seriola > Seriola lalandi. The sequence continues at coordinate 1,083 of NW_019476072.1, read as the reverse complement.
ACATAAACTTATGATTTCAAGATTTCATTTTAACAAGATTAAATTTTTATTTTTATTACTGAGCAATGAAAATGTAGAGTTTTCAGTGTAGTCTTGCTACATTGTTCCTCTTCCATTTTGGATCCAAAATTTAGGGGAAAAATTAAACAAAAAACGAATGCATCAAGTGTCAACTGTCACTGTATCTGTCTTTGGTGGATGAATCACACGGTCACACGGTGCTCGGGCTACCTTTCGAAAACAACATGAACTTTTTGAGCATTTAAACGTCTCACATTGAACATAAACAACTTATTTTTATACATTAAAAAAGCACTGAAAAGAGGCAGTGGAATATTTGTCTGAAATATGATGATTGTATTGCAAGGTAAAATGATTCTTGGCATGTCATTCTTTTTGAGTTTATTAGCTCCTGGTGGGTGAGGTAAAAAGTTAATTTCTCCTGTATTGTCTTTTTATGGACTCCTACTGATTTTATAATGAAAAGCAAAACTACATGTGGGCTTATGCCTCCATCTCGCCATTTATGAAACAGAAAACAGCAAAACAAAAGAAAAAAATGAATAAAAGAGAAATGGAAGGAGAGAGAGAAGAGGTCAGATAAAATGGAGGTGCATGAAAACTATGTAAACGGCCGAGGAGCGAAAGAAGAAGAGAGAGAGAGAGAGAAAGCGAGAGATGAAAAGAAATTATTTTGTCAAAATCCCCTTTCATCTCACTCAGTGTCACAGAAAGGTTCAGCTCCGTCCGGCACACTATTTTCTTCGACTTCACGGGGTGCCACTTTCTCTCTATTCTCTTCTCCTTTCTTCTCCCCTCTTTTTCTCTTTCTCTCTCTCTCGCTCGCCACCTTCCGTCTCTCCCATTCTCGCCCTCTCTCATCCCGAAAGCGGAGTGACAGCCATTTATTTCACATCAGACCCACTTTATGACTGCAGCCGCTTTGCATTCAAGCTGGACAGTCTGCCTAAAAGGCTTTCTGACAAGGCCATGAATACACTTAGTGGCTCCTCACTCCTTGTTTCTCTCCGCTTGGCTGGACAGTGATGCTGATATTAAGTGAACTCTGATGCAAAGTCCCGC
>NW_019476071.1:0-1357 GCF_002814215.2 Seriola lalandi dorsalis | reverse complement strand
ATGAACCCACTAGTTGTTTCGCCTTAATCTAACAGATACATCAATCAGTTAACAAATGGTTTGCTCAGATGGATATAAGATCAGTATACTTGTGATGTACTATAAAGGTTTTTGTTTCAGGTTTGGTGATGACGTGAAGCAGCAAGTATTTACAAGGTTTGACAACCTCGACCTTGATCATCTTTATGCTTTGATAAACTAGCTGATCAACCTTGGCTCTCTGTCAGCTCAACAGCAACACCATCACAAATATATTCAGTCGGTTAAAAAGATAAAATTAGCATCAAACGACATGTTTTCATTTGCACTAAGTGGTATAAGTAAGCAGTATAGAACAACAGATTAGAAGCCTGGAGGTACACCAATAAAAAGAGCTACACGATGGTCACTCAATCATGCCCTGATCGTGCCCTGCCTTACCTTCTCTTTAGCCCGGAGTTCATCAAACATGTCCTGAATCTCCAGTTTCCAGTCCTCCTGCAGGGAGTGGAAGGAGTCCTGCGGCATCTCTTCCTTCACCTGCTGCTCCAGGGCCATCAGCTGGGCCAGGATGGAGCCGAAATTGGGTCTGCGGTGGGGGTCCTGGTCCCAGCACTCTGTCACACATACGCCAGACACAGTCAGACACCAGGTTCCACGCCACAGTGTTTCATTTATAGACCTGCACTCCTGGGGTTATTACTTGTACAGCTCCAATCTATCATGCATGAACGCATAGGTGACCACACACTGGCACAAAATAATATACCGTAAATAAGCAAAGGGCCAAACCAGAGCAGAACAGGTATTAAGGGGTTTTGTGTTGGAAAGACTCTAATCCAGCTGTGTGCTCAAGTTACAAAGAGTTTCCTTAATACAAATGGAAAAATCTGACACCAAACAAGACAAATCAGACAAATTCAAGTGTTTCCAGCACAGTTTCACTTCTTTCAAATGTTTTCTTGAATTGAGGGACCTGAAAGAAGGAAGTCACTCACTGATTCACCATGATCCTCAAACACACTGATCTGCACTAAAAGAAGTCAAATTGTACCAGCCTTTTTCAAAGCATTTTCAGACTCAGATGATTTACCGAGTTGGATGTTTCTGCACTTATTACCCTTCATGTTGAATGAGTATCCTGCAAATTTTTATTTACACATATTTCAGGCGCTTGTGTGAGCTTGTGTGAACATAATCTAGAGTCAAGATGATTACTTATTCAAAGTGTTACGCTTAATTAACTTGCTGTGAGGGGGTTCGCATAATTTGCTGCAACACTTTGGGCATTACAAGCAGATCAAAAACCAATCCGATAATTAATTAATCCTCTGAGGTGGCTATCGGTGGTTTTGTGCTCTGATCTGTTTTTTTTTTT
>NW_019476070.1:0-1357 GCF_002814215.2 Seriola lalandi dorsalis | reverse complement strand
GTTTTTCAAGTCAAGGAATTGTTAAATCACCCAAAATAAACTCTGCAGTTTCTTCATGTCCTTGCAGTTGTGAGGCCACTGTCTTGATATGACTGTGTCAAGGTGACCCAATGTGAAAACACAGGTCCTGCAACCAGTAAAAGCACAGCAGTACTATCAGTATTAAATGTAGTTTCAACTCATTTATACACAGTTAGATAGTTATGACAATTTCTGTTCATTGTTTTTCTTTCTGGACTTTTCCCTAATCTTTGCTGTTCTCTTTCTTTGCCTCTAAGTCAACCTAAGAAGTTTAGACAAGAAACTACCTAAAATACTAGTTACTGCTTGCAATTTTTGAAAGAGTAATTCATATAGCTGTCAAATAAAAATTGTGGTGTACAAAAGTTCCTTCTGAGGTGAAATGTAGTTAAGTAGTAGTAGTAGTAGTAGTAGTAGTAGTAGTAGTAGTAGTAGTAGTAGTAGTAGTAGTAGTAGTAGAAGTAGTAGTAGACCAGGTACTTGGTAAAAAGCACAGAACCTGAGTAAATGTGCTGAAGTGACTTATAACCACTGCAAATCATAAATGGTAAACAATTGCTCATTGAGATGATAAATGTGTTTACTGTCGCTTTATTAACTTAAACATCAGAACCTTTTTCAGACAGCTGACAGCATTTAGACCCAAGGCCCTGTCAATCATCAGTTTCCACTTGGTATCTCATCTTCCTGTGACAATATTAAAATTGAAAGTGTCGCTGTGGTGGACAGCTGGATGTTCATCTAGGCTCAAATTAGCACTCAAGTTCAAACACAGCAGTAAGGACATCGCAGGCTAAATCCCACCAGCCTTTGTAGGGACAGATGGCCCTTTAAATCACTGTAGGTGCACTGCTACAGTATGTGGCTCCTCTGAGAGGGCTGATGGACCCACAGCAGCAGCAGCCATGTTTTCCACAACACATGCATCACGTTGTAGAACACACTTGCTGAAATGTAAACAGACAAGTCACACGAGGAAAAGAAATGACAGATGCATAATGACGTCGAAAGATATCAGTCAGTGAAAAATTGGCACCGAGCAGGTGTGTCCTCACGAGTCACCTGCAAACCACTCAACCACCCACTTGAGATGTGGACCAAAGTTGAAAAAAGGAATCTCCTGAATGTGGCCTTGACACTTCAAAACCCCTCATAATCTAAATGAATTTGTGCGTCATTGTGAGGATAGTTCCCAGAAGGTCAGAGGTTACTCCAGGTCAGCCGTATTGAGGGTGCGGCTGCAGAGGCAGATGGTGCAGCCCATCACTCCAGACAGAGTCAGGATAGCCAGCAGGATGGCCCACCAATGAGCCTGCAGAGACAGACAAATGAAAAA
>NW_019476069.1:0-1358 GCF_002814215.2 Seriola lalandi dorsalis | reverse complement strand
ACTGTCTGTCTATGAAAATTTGTCTTTGTCATAAAGTACCAAGTCAAAAACAACTGCAGTTGACAGTGAGGTGCTTACTCATAGTGCTAGAGTCCGCATAAACTGAAACAAAATGAGGAGAATAATGGAGAATTCAGCATGAAGCTCTTTCCTGTTTGTTGCCACACTAGCAGTGTGGCCACAACCGTTGACTGTAAATTTCTTTACTCTTTTTCACATGGTCTTTGACCCCTATTTCCCACAGAATATAGTTGAATATAGTTAACAGGTAGATAAAAAACTTTAAATGTTTTAAAGAGTTAGACATATTTTAAGTATGAGCTAATCAGGGAAATAGAGGAGTGCCAGATAAAGATGGAACAAGTGTTTGACATGACCGCTAATCCAAAATACACTGTATACTCTTAAAACATATCAATTAAATTAGATAGTGTAGCCTTGTCATACACCCATTGAAACACTGTAAAATCACCCCCACCCTCCCAACCCCAGGCATGTACTATTTATGTTGTTTTGGTGCAGTATTCAAAACAGTTGATTACAAGAGAAAGTAAAGCACCTCTCTTGTATCAATAAAACCCCATGGGGCGAAAGTTGTTCTATGTCTGTAGTCGTAGCAGCCGAAAGAAATGGCATCTGTTTCCTGTGTTCCATACACCCTAATGTGGTGTGTTCCAGCTGCACACACTGCAGGCTTTTTATGTAGGCTTACAATGCAACAGAAAAGTCAGTGTCACCACATCGGGCCATGGTGGTTAATTTGGAAAATAAGAGAGATGACTAAAATGACTAGTTTATTTTAATGGAAACTGAGAGCACGGTGTCGAATGCAAGATTCACTCCAGTGGATTTAGTTCAAGTCATTACCATTTACCCCAGCAACCATCATCATTATTTGTTTGAATATTATAGTTTTTTATATATAAATAATACATTTAAATTTGAATATAACCCACTGTGATTTAAAAGAGAAACTGGCGATTTCAATTCAAACAATGTTCACATGAGACTAAAGCACTGTTGAAGTAAAACTCACCTGCCTGGATATCTGCATCTAGGACATATGGATTATAATATTCTGCAATTTGGTGTCTGTAGATCTCTGGTTCATACATTTCTTCTGAGTGCTGCAAGAGCAAATTAAAACATTTTCAGCCACAAAATATCATGAAAGAAAAATCTTCTACTAGTGTATGTGGTGCAGACGATACCTTACATCATTACTTATCTAATCCTTTAAAGGAAATAGAAATACTCACCATCTGTCTTTCATAAAACGTTCGTATTGTTTCTAGATATGTTTACATTTGTAAATTAGACGAGGCATTAGCAATATTTGTTAAAAAAAAAAAAAAAAA
>NW_019476068.1:0-1358 GCF_002814215.2 Seriola lalandi dorsalis | reverse complement strand
GGGAGATAATTGTTGACGCGCACAATAAACATCCATTCTTGTTTCTGAGGCTCTGTCACATTTATTACTTCCTCATAGCGATGCAGCTCCAATAACTTACAGATGCCCTAGCAAAGATAACAAAGCAAAGCACACAGATTACACAATGTAATGTTTCAAAGCGAAGCGGTCAACAGAGAGTTTCACTTCCGACATTCACCCACCATGGTCCAAAGCCAAAAAAGGTGAACAGGTGAGTGGAGTTAGAAATAATCTCGGAGTACAACCCACAGAGACACATCCTCCACCAAAGTGCCAATGCAGTGTTCCCACACAAACCACACCTGTGAATATGCAAACTTACATGTATGGCTCCTACATGGTAATTGAGTTATTATTTCACTACACGGCTTAGCTAATTTTTGAAGTGATTTTCATTCTTAACTTACTTTGGACACTATAATAACCAACATCTTTGACAGTCTCTGGTCTCATATCACTGGGATTATTATTATCAATATATTGGCAGCTTCAGGCACAAACATTGATTTACAGGATTTTTTAAAGAAATGTCAAGAAAAGGGAGAGTAACCCTCACTTGAAACTGTACATTTTAGTGACAGAATTTTACAACTCTATTAGTCAAATTATCACTATATTGGGGGCTGGGAGATTGATTTAAAAATGTTATTTCAATGAAATAAAATTCTCTCATCGGAAAAAGTAACTACTTTTTTCCAGGATAGGCATGAAATTGCAAATAGGTCTCTAATTGTTGATACCTGCAGAAACTCTGTTGCCACTTTATTGCAGATTTTAGAATTTAATCCTTTAAAATGTATTGACAATTTACTGAACTGTTTCAGCAACCCATTATTTAAAACAAATCAATTTGAGACAAAGTGAGACCAGGTGACTACAGTAAAATGCTGAAATATTAATACAATATTTTCATCTAACAACATAGTAACAAACTAAAAAGTGATATAAAATACTCCCCACAACACACCTGCACACAGTTCATTACCCCATTCTACCCTACCCTATTCTGAGCAGTTTATTGATTTATACATTAATAATAATAATAGTAAACTTAATTTGTGTAGCGCCTTTCACACAAGAATTGCAGCTTAAAGCTTTACAACAAAGAATTTTAGCACCAAGTGCTCCATAGAAAATGTGTAAAAAAAATAAATAAATAAAATGCATAATCATTAAATAATGAAATAGAATAAAAACAAAGTGAAAAGATAGAATACAGAGTGCATAAACCAAATCAAATACATTGTTAAAAAGAGTCGCATGAGCGAAGAAGTGTGAAGCAAATGGAAAAAGAATAAAGTTAATGCTAGTTGAAGGCTAAAGTGAGATAAATTTTT
>NW_019476067.1:0-1358 GCF_002814215.2 Seriola lalandi dorsalis | reverse complement strand
AAAAAAAAACAAAAAACAAAAAAAGGCATTCGGTTTACTTGCAGCAGAAGAACTGAAATGTTTTGGCAGCACATGATTTCATGAGGCTTCATAAAAATTATGTTTTACGAGAAAGCTGAAATATTTCCTAAATATATATCCTTCAGCTTTTAGGATTTAGCATTTACAGGTCCTTTTTTCTATTATGTTTGTGATCTCAGGGAGACAGAGTCAACGTTAATTTCTGATTTATTCCAGCAGCTTTAATTAGCTATAAGAAGAAGGCCAATCCCTCTCTGGCAGCAGGTACAGTACGGCATGTGTTCAATTACCGCCTTAGACCTATTTGAGCGATGCTCATTGTCAAAGCACGATTATGGGCTCCAGATCCACTGATTACACCTTGCACAACCTGTTGCTAAATAACCACAAACATCTGTGGTTGTTATTTCCTATTGCGAAACTCGCTAACACACCTACTGATAATACATGTAAATGTATTTTTGTTTAGTTTCCAAGGACATCCTGTATACACCTTGACAAAAAAATACCAACATGAAATTTAGAGAGATTTGGTGCCACTCCCTGAACTGAATTTTCGCCCTGTTCCATGAATCACTTAATTAGCGACAGTAATGTAGAGCATGAACCGGGAAAATGTCACGAGGGTTAATTTGTGCAATTTATGGATGTCACGTGAACTGATACTTAGGTGCCAAGTCGATGACACGATTCCCAAAATGTGACGGAAGGCTACTTGTTTTTCTGCAGTATCAAAGGCTCGTGGTGACTGGAAACGTGATTCTTCCAGGACTGACGAGGACAGTGATAATAACCCTACAAGCATCCTTGTCTGACATGGAAGAGAGGAACAAACATTAACAACACATACAGCAGGCACAGGTGCAGCAACAGGTCCACCATTACATGTGAAAAAAACAAAAACAAAAACACACACACCATGACTGGTGTATGGAGATATTTCGTGTTTGACACGGATCATTTAGGACAAGTTATAGACTAGTGGTTCTCCAACATTTTCACATCAACGACCCCTAAAATTAAACATCTAAATCTAGTCAAATGTGAAGTTTCAAAGCCTCTAGGTCTAATTTTTTCACTGGCGCCCATAAACCTCTCTAAAAGGAAAACTGGGAGAAATGTGCTTTAACTCTTTAATATGAAATAATAGAAAACATACTGAAACATTTTGATGCCTTTTTGGAAGCATTCAAAACAGAGTTGATCCTATTGGCCTTGCTTGGGAAGTGCCCACCCCTCTTGTTTGCTCTGATTGGTCAGGGGAGACGTCTATCTACAAGCAAGAGTCGTTCAGAAAAGCTGTGAAAAAAACTGTCTTTTTCTGACGGAGAGAACAC
>NW_019476066.1:0-1358 GCF_002814215.2 Seriola lalandi dorsalis | reverse complement strand
GTTAGTGTAGTTACAATCTTTTCAGCTCTGATAGTGTAATTAGCATCTTTTAATAAAGTTGGTTGGTAATGGTTGGCTTAATTAGCATCTTTTCCTTGGCACTTTAAAGACAATCCAGCGGCACGTCTTGCTGACAGGGTTCACTGTTACCAGTTGGTTTTTCTTTGTAAAATACAGACAGACAGATTATTAGCAACATTCAGGAATTTTAACTTTCTGACATCTGTCGACACTTTATTTCCTAACTAACTTTTTATCTGACGTTCTTGTAGACCTGCCGACCTCTCAGTGTGATCTCAACATGGACGTTGCCGACAAGCTCGTAGATAAAATCTTCTCGTGGGTGGAGCTACAGAAGAAAGGTTCACACAAGTTGAAGAAACTGGCCACTGAGCTTGAGGAAAACAAGAAGAATGTTAACGTCAGTAAGGTTGTTGGGAGCTCAGTGTCTGTAGGTGGTGCAGCTGCAGTGACAGCAGCAGGTGTATTAACCTTCTTTACCGCAGGGTTAGCAGCACCTCTTCTAGTTGTAGGAGCAGTAGCATCAGGGGCTGGTTTGGTTACTAATGTGGGTGCTGATATTGTAGATCTTATAGCATCAAGTCGCACCATGAAAGAGGCTGAAAAGATTTCAGAGGAGATCCAGAATGTTGAGAAGAAACTCCAGGAACTCATGAAGACACTGTTAAAGGAACAACGGGATGGTGATAATCTTCCTCCTGATGAATATGTCACAGAGCGAATCCTGAGAGCAATGGCCAACAACAACGGACTGCAACTACATGATGACGTCAGTTTGTACAAAATCATCACTACGGTGACCGGTTTGTCCAGATATCGGCTCACTGGGGAAGACGGAGGCCTGAGCCTGATTACACGGTTTGTTGTAACACAAGTAGTTACACAAACAGGGAAAGCTGTGGCTTCAGTGGCCGCTTCCATCGGAGGAAAAACAGCAGCGAAGGCAGCTGGTCGTGTAAGTATCAGAGAAAGTGCCTGGCACAGCAGAGGGCGCTGTTTCCTGCCTCATCAGTGACTCAGAGGTCACAGTGAGGTCTAGGCCCAATCCCAATGTCCCCCCCAAAGACCTCACAGACTTAAATAATACATAAGTAACTGTGACATATCATGTTACCTGGACGACTTCAAAACATGTTTGGTACCACTGTGGGTTTGGTACATTTGATTTTACATGTTTGACTCCTTCCCTTCGCTTCCTGTGTTTTCACAGGAAGTACTGACATCTACTCTTCTTTTGTGCCATGCCGTCATTGCTGACTCAGTGTGAATTTACTCAGTTGTTGGAAACTGTGTACATTTCTTCTTCTCTCAGTCGTGGTAGCTGTAGGGTTGAGACA
>NW_019476065.1:0-1358 GCF_002814215.2 Seriola lalandi dorsalis | reverse complement strand
TTTTTCCTAGGAAGCGGATATTGGCACTGGGTGAGAATAAGGCATCATAAAGTCTTTTTCTTTTAGAAGACAGGACAAATGTCTTGTTCTGGCATTGAAGGACAGACTTACAGCAAGAAACAGTATATATCAATTAGGTCTAACTACATAACCTCTCAGTGAAACACTTTAAATTTTAACAGCATCATAAATTAAAACCTCCAAAATGACCATAAAGTTGGATATTTGTGTGTCAAAGTTTAGCAAAATTACACACTTTGCCTCTGTGAGCAAATCCACTGGTCACGGCGATTCCATTATAATCAGTTCATTTTGACGCACGTCCTCCAACCAGACCAAGTCAAGGCAAACAGCCCCCCACCCTGAGTCTGTCTCTGTTGGAGATTTCTTCCTGTTAAAAGGGAGTTTTTCCTCTCCACTGTTGCCGTGTGGTTGCTCATTGTGGGAACTGTTGGGTTTCTCTCTATAATATTCTAAGGTCATGACCTTACCCTGTAATGCCTTGGGATAATGTATCGTGTCATGAGTTCACACGATATGGAGATGACCCAAAACTACTCGGTCAAGTTCAGAAGATCTTGATTTTGGTTAAAACAAGTAATAAATACATGGTTAAGGTTAAGGTTGTGGAACTATCATGGTTAAAAGAAACTAATATTGATTATCAGCTTCACATAGGAAGCAAACAGCGCGTGAAGAGTCCTGTGTTTTGCTGACCCATTCTTCCAAACCAATCTCTTCCTATTCCTCTTTGGTGAGTGAGCACACCATATGTTTCTTCATCCAATCAAACTGCTGTAATTACTACAGTTATTACACAGCATTACATACACTGGTAAAAAAAAAATTAAAAATGGTTATACAGACCTTTGAATGTGAGACACACAAAAAGTAACTCAGACTCTTCCCTTTTATTTGAGTGCAATGATTTTTAGAGCCTATTGTTTGAATTTGATTGCCGTCCAATGACATCTCTTCCTCTGAGTCTTCCTTTTCATCTTGCCCTTTCCCACTGAAGGCCGCAATGTGAAGAGTGCAGGGAGTTGTAATGACTATAGGGACTTATTTGAGGTCTGCTATTGGAAGGTAGTGGGCTACTCTACTTTTCTGCTCTTTTGAGACGCCTAAATGTCCTTTCAGTGAGTGGACGGGAGTGAATCTTTTTTTGTCTCTGGGATACGTGTCTGTATTTTTCCTGAACAGCATGATAAGGAGTGTCCTGGATGAATGAGCAGTCCCCAGGCATTTGTCCCACGATGATGGATTTTATGCAAAATCCCTGCACATGGATATAGAGAGAAGGCATGGAATATTGCTTTTGATGGAAAATGGGATGAAATGTGTGAATTCAAAAAAGA
>NW_019476064.1:0-1358 GCF_002814215.2 Seriola lalandi dorsalis | reverse complement strand
AAATAGCACTGTTCAAATGTGCACTGTTCTCATTGAGCTGAATATATTCAGGGTCTGATTTACTATGAAAATGGCTCATTACGCAGTCAGCTCCTGGACTTCAGGCACAGCTGCTCAGAGAGGAGAGCAGATGGAGATGCAGTCGAATACAAACTTCAGTGTCTTAACTGAAGGAGAAAAGATTTAATGGCACTCGGAAGTGAATTTAGAGGTAGCTTAACTGATGGTTTATATTCAGGTTTGATGAACAGACACCATAATTAAAATAGTCAAATTACTTAATAGCTTAATTTCTCTCTCTAATAATTTGTAATCAGTATACACAAGTCTATGCTTAGTTCACATATTTTCCCCACTGTAACCTTTGGCTCATGTAAATCCACTTTATTCTGTTTACACCTGCTTTTGAGAGGTGGAGAATTTTCACTGCAAAACTGACCACTGCAAATTGCTTGAGCTCAGTAAATCCAGTGGAATAACCACACTCTGTTATCATGTCTAATCTAATTATCTGCATGATCTTCCCTTTAATGAATGTGCAATGAGGTGACAGGTGCATCCTGTTAACACCTGAAAAACAGACGTGAAAGCCTTTGTAAATCTGGTCCCTCCCAGTTTCTCCTTTTCCCCTGGTATTGTTTTATTCCACCTCTTCTAGTATCCAGCTGGTTTCTCACCTGGTGCGTGCTTCCAAGTCGGTGAGTGAACCCTCTGTGACAAAGTGGGTGACATCGGCGATGTGGACCCCCAGCTCCAGCAGCTCCCCGCCAGTGAGGCTGCGCATCGACACCGTGTCGTCTACGTCCTCGCAGCCCTTTGGGTCGATGCTGAACACTAGGTGAGTCTGCCTGAGGTCCCGCCGCTCTGTCACCTGGGCGGGATCCACCTTCCACGGTTTCTCAGGGGAGTTGACCGGCATCTCTCTCAACTGAGGACGGACAGACAGTCACAGATAAAATCTCAAGGTTACATTAGGCATTCAAAATCTCACAAAGGCAGTTGTGTAGTACTTGAGCCAAAGTGAAGGGACACGTATGAATTATTTATTTCGCTTGTGCTTTGTTCTGAGAAGAGACAGTTGGATACTGTGTGCTATGTAGAGACACACGTCTTTCATCAGAGGCCATTTTTTACAAAATAAAATGAGCAACATGAATCTGAGTTGAAAGAAGAGGTGATTTAATTCTGTTAGGTCCTTGGATTGTCTTATGAAAGAGGAAGCAGATAAATAGATGCACTGAAAAGGAAACGAGACATAATTTCAACAAGGCTGCTCCCTTACATTATGCACGCACGCACGCACGCACGCACGCACGCACGCACGCACGCACGCACGCACGCACGCACGCACGCACGCA
>NW_019476063.1:0-1358 GCF_002814215.2 Seriola lalandi dorsalis | reverse complement strand
CTTTTTTAAAATCATATTACGCTATTTTAGAAAGATATAATAGTAAGTTGGAAAATCAACAGACTTTGCTTTATTTTTTAATTTTATTTACTGTGTGCGCTGAGGCTTTGACTTGGTTTGTCAAAGACTTTCATTATTTTGATCTTTCTTTTGGAGATAAAGTAGATCCTCTTGAGAATGTGCAGGAAGTAACAAGGTAGAAGTTGTTTGTATATTTCTTGTTTTAACATTTGATAAGATTTAACTTTTTCTTAACTTTGGCATACTTAATCCTGACTGGCACCCAATAAAACATTCTCCACCTGTCACAAAATAGCCAATTTTATGCTCATTTGCCCAGAGCACATGGGTTATGCTCCCCACTGGTTTGATGATAATGCTCCAAAACTGCAGAACTGCCCACAGAATACGAGGAAAAATAATTTGAGCCAGAGTTTGCATTACTGGTCAAAAATTTGGGTTTCTGATGCTTCTCCTATATTTATGCGAGCATGAACATGTTATCATATACAGAGAGCCAGCACGTGATATTTCAGGGGAAAACTGAAATTCATTGGCAAGCAATTACTTTCCAATCACTGGGTAACATTATCAACTCACTGCGTCCGGTACCTCTGAAGGCAATATTCAAACAATGGCACTGTATCTTTTTCTATATGCCTTTCCTTTGCTTATCTGTTTTCTATTTGTTCAACCATATGTGCCCTGTATGTCTAAATATAGAGCTTATGAGACATTGTGGTCCAATACCTTATGGCTGATAAGCTAACCCAGAAAGCTGGCTGCCATTACCTATTTTCTATGTAAGTGATATTCTTTTTTTCCATCCATCCTTCTATCCATACATTTTCCACTGCATATCTGGGCCTGTGTTGTGGAGGCAGCAAGCTAAACAGAGAAGTGTCCTCCAGCCATGTCCTCCAGCCCCTTCATATCCAGAGGTGTTCCTTGGCCAGATGGGATATGTATTCCCTCCCGTACGCTCTGAGTCTGCCCTGAGGTGGCCTTCCTGTTGGACATGTCCAGACTTAACCTCACAAGGAGGCCACCAGGAGGCATTTTGATCAGATGCCAGAATGACCTTAAGTGACTCCTATCAACACAAAAGAGCTGCACTTCTACTTAATGGATATCTGAACTCCTCATCATGCAAAGACTCATGGTTGTAAAATCTGCTATATCCTCATCTTACTTGAGTCTTCATTTATTACTAAACTTTAACTTTAACTGTAAAACTTTCAAAAAGTATACCTTATGAAAACCTTGAACTGCTATGTTACAGTACCCCTTTCTTTCAAAGTCTGCCCAGCTCTTAAAATTTTGGTCAAATAATTACGTCTGCTTCCCTCTCTACACCT
>NW_019476062.1:0-1359 GCF_002814215.2 Seriola lalandi dorsalis | reverse complement strand
ATTTGCATCACTGCTCATCCACTGTCTTCTATTGCTTAATTGGAAGGGTGGGATTCTGACTACCTCACTTATTCTTGGTGGATCCAGGATGTGATGCTATCATTGAATCAGGAAAAAGTCAGGTAGTTTTCTACACAGGTCAGAGGAAAAAAATGACAAATCCTGGTCATCATTTATTGAACATGTCAAAAACTTGGATCTAGTATCAACTTTTAAACTGTTTGTAGCCGCTAGACTGTTGAAAGGTACAGCGTTGAAAAAGAAGTGCAGATAGCTCTGACAGTGTGACTGTGGCTGCAAGAATAGAAATTCTGTCACCTACTCCTCTGGGTCAGTTGTAAAACTGTATTGATAATGTAAGTTGATATTATTGGTTTGGGAGATGGGGGTGGCATGGGGGAGTGGTTAACACATGTCATAAAAATATAAGCATTTTGATTGCTATTCTTTAAAAATGAAATTCTATAAATGAAGATGGAAAAAAAAATCCATGGCCAATGTTAAAGGGGCATCAGTGTACACACACACACACTGTTTTGTAAGGCACATGATGTCAAACACACTTCACAAACACAGCACTATGAATACAGACTTTTTTTCAAGTTTCATTTCATTTTATTTAATTCAGTCAATAGCTGGCTTGGTTTTCAGATCATGACATCATGAAAGCATTGAAATTCTTCCCCTAAAATTAGATTTCAGGTTGCTTTTCTCCATTTTAAATTTCAATCAAGGATGACAGTTTCATTAAACAGTCATTTTTCTGTTAAATACTTCTCCCTCTTCCACTTAAATTTGCTCTCAGAAAGGACCCTAATTGAAATGTCCCACTGCTGTGACCTTGGAATGGTAATTTTAAACTGAGACATTTATCTCTGCCTTGGTCCTCGGTGTAATTTGTCCTCTGATAAAAAATGTTGGGTGAGTCAAGCATGTATTAAGCTGATATCTGTTAACCAAATGTAATTCATACAGGGTAACACAGGAGCAATGGTAATTCAACCTAGTATTCAGAGAGTAACAAAGACAATTGTTTGTTATGATACTCATTTAAAACAAACTTAATACAAACTAGCACTCTCGTCTTTACAATTGGCTCACCATACTTACCATTTAAGCATTATAATACAGCTTGTTTTGGTGAATGTCAATAGAAATTGCAATATTCTTTTTTTTTGCTACATTGAACTACCAAGTATTTTTAGTAATTTATTATTAATTTACCATATCTCAAAACCTACAGTAAATAGCTAAGTATTCTGACATTTCACATGCTTCCCAGAGGAGGCGTCCTTTGGATATTGACAACCTAATGACTCCTCCTTTAGTGCTGGCCTCAGAGCAAACAAATCATTACCG
>NW_019476061.1:0-1359 GCF_002814215.2 Seriola lalandi dorsalis | reverse complement strand
TGGATGTCCTTCAACATATGTGACGCAGGGTGAAAGTTCTCGTGTCAGTGAATAACCGCCCTGCTGAAGTGCCCTTGAGCAGATACTGACCCTTTGTCAGCTGCAGGCATCCTGTTGAAATTGATCTTTGACCTTGTATTTGGAGGAGGACAACAATAAAGACTATCCTCATAAGCTTCAGCAGAGTATCACACTATAGCATAAATACTGTTCATTGACCAGAAGGGGGAAGAAATCCCCTCGGGCCGATTGGTTTCCCATGTGGAAAACCCAGCTGGAAATTCAGTCTGTTACTAAAGCAACAAATCCTCAACTGATTTTAGTGAGACTATATTCTCTTGAATGCACAGTAAATAACTCTGTATTATTTTTCGAATCTGAAACTGCCCATTGACGTGGAAGTGTCAAAGCTAGGAGAGAAAAAAAAAGCTGGTCACTAAGAGGCAAGGGAAGCTGCCAAAAGGAGAAGTGGAGTTTGTTTTGTTGTACACAAAGGCAAAAAGACACTCTCTAGTCTGTTTTTCGCTGTTTATTCAACTCCTGCTTATTTATTTGGGTGAATAGGAGCTACTGGAAAGCAGGCTGCTCTAAAATATAAAAAGTTATAAGTATTTGTGACTGGAAATAATGTAGGATTTACTACAGAACTGGTCACTGTCCAAGCTCTACACAGTCTTTAGACAATCCTGGTTTAATCTCCTCTCTGTGCCTCTAGAAATGATGACCTTTTCTCTAGCTCAAAGTGATAAATGATAAATGACGTACCCATTGCGCCAACGCACTTTCCATGAATTCCTCAATTATCTCCATAATGTTAGAGTCCATTGTTGTGTTGGGAGAGCTGTGAAACACTACAGAATATCGCTAATTAAAAACATTATATGAGTAATGAATCAAAGAGAGAGAATCAATCTCCCGTCAAGTGAAGTAGTTTGACATTTCTGCGGCCTGTCCCCTCCCTCCCTCCACCTCGCTGTCTCTTCCTCTCTGTGTGTCAGTTTCATTGCAAAACCACACCGGAATTTTCAAAACTCACATGTTGCGTTTCTCTCTCTCTCTCTCTCTCTCTCTCTGAGCAGACATCTTCACACTCCACACAACGGCTAAGCTACAGAGATGTTCCCGATACTATGACTAAGAATGAAGCCTGCAAATGTGACAAAACGTGCACTGTGCTCTTAAATGTAGATGTATGAGTCTCATTTCCTGCTGTGGGCTTTAAACAACATGAAACAGGTGTAACAACTGATTATGTGCGACATCTCTTGAATTCATGATCGAGGCTACACGGCGACATGAAAATGTTTGATGATATAAAACCCAGATTTGACCCAGAACTGGCTGTTTCCATGAGAAAAA
>NW_019476060.1:0-1359 GCF_002814215.2 Seriola lalandi dorsalis | reverse complement strand
AAAAAAAAAAAAAAGTATTGTGTACGTGGTGGTATCAGAACGTGACTATATTTTTGAATAAGATGACCATGTTGGAAAAAGTTGGAAAGGTAAAGAGGGGTTATGTGTTGTGTAGGGCTGTCACAATTTCAGGTTGTCACTACATTAGATTATCGTGGCCAAAACAATTCATGATAATAATGTTAGCGTAATATGTATAGAAATTATATCATGTGATATCAATATTTAATTTTTTTTTTTAAATATCACTGTTGTACAGTGCCGCAGGGATGACGTAGTGTCCCCCTGATTTCCTTGTCAAAAAGATAATGGGATTTTTACATGGGCTTTTGGATTATTGCAGAAAATAAACTCTGCAACAAACAAAAGTTTATGATACTTACACATTTTGTTCAGCAGGACAATTTTCACAAATGAAGACCACTTTTACGACTTTTGAAACAGAAATACAATTACCAGAAGTCAGGAGCTAATGTTAGGCTGTAGATGAACTACACCACCGTCACATGACTTCATCGTCACCACCGCTTAACTTCCAACTTGTAGCTTGATTTGGCTCTTACCTCTTCCATAAAAGCTTTTCCCCTCACAAAGTTATTCTTTGCAAGAGCACGAGTATAAACACAGGACTGTAAAGGCGAAGTGGTGAGTAGATCAGTTTTTTCGCGTTTAATGTCCTCAACAAGTCATTTAGCCACTCGTTAGCAATCGTCCTTTTATACTTAAAAGCGTAAAGAAATCACAATTGGGGTGTTCACTGATGTATTTTATATACATCTACCTCTAGAGCATGTGTTAACTACACACCTTATTTCAGCCATCTCACCAAAAACCTATTTAAAAAAAAAACATAGTCAATACCGGTATATGGGAACACCCAGAGTATTGTACCACAGTTTGTAACATTATACCTTCCACTAAATCAGTCGATTACAACTCGATTGATACTCTTTTTTTTTTTTTTACCTCTGTACACTATTTTATTCTGCACAGTAACTCTGCTGTGGGCTTACTTATTATTATTATAGATCAACATGTTCCCAGCTGGTTCAGATGGAGGTGTGAAGTTGTGAAGGCTTTGGACTGAGAGAAGTGAGAGCCAGAGATTGCTGTTGTAACCCCATTCAGTTCCATTGCGTCAGTATTGTGTGTATGAAGCGAGTAACCACACAACCACACTGCCACAAATTGGATGGAGATTTCCTGTCAGTGTGGTGGTTTTACAGTGTTGTTTTGGTGGCCGCAGAAGGTAGGAAACCTGCTGTCAAGGCTTTTTTCTCATGCAGTGTTCAGTGTTGAGTCAATTAAAATCTGAGCTGGAGAATCTACAATGGTTCCAACTGGTTTTCTGGGGGGGGG
>NW_019476059.1:0-1359 GCF_002814215.2 Seriola lalandi dorsalis | reverse complement strand
AGAAAAAGGTTTGAGATAGGAGAGGTCACAACAACAAGGCATGGTGAACATGGCTTTAGGCTGCAGTGATAGATCTAAGCTGTCCATACAGCATCTGCCGTCTGCTGGCATTTATTACCTACCATAAAAGCCAAAACAGCCTGACTGGACACTTGCCACCAGCTGCCCCCAGAATCTCTTTCCTTTCTGCCGCCCTTCTTCCTTCAGCAACATATAGTTGCAGGGACTACAGTGTATGCAGGAGGTATTACATTCAATTCAGTGCTGGTAAGCTGACTGCATTGCCACTGTGTGTCAGTAATGTTAGTAACGTCAGAGCCTTGTGACCCGAACCATCCTCTGCCTTCCATCTACAGTGTTGTCTTCCCTTGGGGAGTAGCCCCGGGGCAGCTTGTTGCCATACTGTGTTTAGTAAAACCATTCTCATATGCCATCTTCACGTCGCCTCATCCCAGACCTTTCTCCCCTCATCGAGATGGATTGTCCTGGTTCAGCTGTGGCTGCCAGCTGTAACACAGGCACTCAGATGGATGCTAGCCACTTGAGGAGTTGCCGTGCTCTACAATAGAACATCTGCCTCACTCAGCTGCTAGTGCTGTTCTTGTGTAATGAGACACAGCAGCGGAATAAAACATTTGCAAAGGCGGGGGGTATAAAAGATAGAGCACTGGTGCAGGTGCTTAAATATGGCATCCTCCTAGAGTCAAATCATTCAGCCCTTCCAGCCCTACCAGTGTGCACATTGTTCCGTTTGCACAGCTTTTTCATGCTCAAATCAAGATCCCATGAGCATTTGTGTGCATGATTGACTGGTTTAAAAAGAATAACAAAAACAGACAACATAAAGACTGTTTGGACCAAGACCAAAAAGATATGTTTTTTTAGGAACTCATTGCATCACCAATCGTTCTTATTGGGATTTCAATGTTCAACATACAAGGTTCAGGTTTCTATTCATTCTATTGGCTTTGTTTCTTGAACAGTAAAATAATTTCTTAAATTAAATGCCTCTTATTCATATAGTTATTTATAAGTCTCTTAAGAAATCTTACAATATTCACATACAGGGTGTCAAAGAGATTCCAGGATGAATTAAAAGCCTCACATTTCACATCAAATCCAAGGGCCATTTAAAAACCCAAATACCACAGCATTAGTATGACAGAAAGGAATAAATCTCGAACACCAATCCTCAGTATATCACTTACATTCTTCAAATAGTAATGTGCCATTAATATCATTGTATTAGTGTCACACATTGGATTTCCCAGTCAGGAATAAACTTGAGATTATGTCAGGCAGCTACTTTGAATGTATCAGAAATAAAAAAAAAAAAAAAAAAAAAAAAAAAAAAAAAAA
>NW_019476058.1:0-1359 GCF_002814215.2 Seriola lalandi dorsalis | reverse complement strand
AAAGCAAATCTTGCCTGGTTTTAACTTTGACGTTTAGAGCATCTCAAGCAGGGATCCGGCTACATGACATCCGGCCCGATTTGACTTACGCGAGGTGTCAGAAAACAAAATGAGTGTTGGACACAACAGCTTGTCATTTTATTCCATGTAGTGTTGGTGTAACATGGCCTGTTCGGCCTCTACAGGAAACCTCATGAGGCCCTGATAAAAAAACAAAAAAAAAAAGTCACTGACATTCCTAGTGTCCTACTGTCACTCAAATGAAGTTACTTACTTACTTACTGTACACATAACCTGGTATCTGCTCATAAGATTGTTTCTATCTGCTAATGTGTGATATATCACCTTAAAATGTAAAACAATATCAAATGTCTGATTCTCATCTTGTCCAACAATTCCCCAACTTCAAAATGTCTGTCATTCAGGGAATGAGAGCTACTCCTTGAAATCACTCCCTTGTTAACTCGTTCGCCATTCTCTATGTAATATTCTGCACGGACGACACTCTCAGAATCTGGAGAATATAATGGCAGAGGAAAATATTGTACACTATATAGTAAATAGGGACTGATTATGGACACAGTCCTTTGGTCTGGAGTGTCATGTCTACCTCTAATAACCACATGGCTTCCTGCTTATTTTACTTGTCACTTGTGCTTCCACACAAGAGCACCGGCTGATGGATGAAAATGACATCCTGTCCCTTGGTCGACATGATGAGGAGTCACTCACCATGTATCCCTCTATATCACCAGCCCGCCCCCACCTCCATCACTCTCTTTGTTTATCTAATACTGTGTTTGAATTGGTTCACAGGTGAACGCGTCCCGCCAGGAGGGCAAGCTCATGGAGGAGTGCGATCTCCTGATTGACATTATTCAGCAGAGGAGGCAGATCATTGGCAGCAAGATCAAGGAGGGGAAGGTGAGGTGAACACTCAGAGGGCCATGGAGTGTGATAGCAGATAGGATTTATTCTTTTTTATATCCATCTTTCACTTCATATCCGCTCACTTTTCTTAGCTGATTTATAGCGTGGTAAACAGTGAATAACTTCTAATTTGTTGCTCATTTTAAAGCTATCCATGGAGCCACTTGTCATTTTGTTATTCCACTGCTAACAGCATAATGTGCTTTTTTTTATTCTTATTGATTCCTAATTTGACAATTTACTAATGCTTTTGTAGCTACTGATTTACAACAATTCTTAATCATTGAGAATGATGATTTCTTCCATCAGTGAGCCATTCCAGCGGGTATAATGATCATCAAGGGGCAAATATGGCCTGCAGATCTAATATTCCACAGTTATATGCATAAAAATAAAAGCGGGTTAACTACACTATTCCTTCAGTGTATG
>NW_019476057.1:0-1359 GCF_002814215.2 Seriola lalandi dorsalis | reverse complement strand
AATCCATCTCAAATCAGAAGCCTGATTCCTATCACAGAGCAAACATCTGCACTCCAGTTAGAAGATTCAGTCAGACACACTCAATTGAGACGACACTCCCCCTGTGTTTGAGGAGCTCTTTATACCAACTCAGACTTTCTCCCTGACCCTGATCCTCTTCCTGCTTTCAGCTCCTTCTGAATTGATAAAATCAACCTTGTGATCTGGCAGTTCTCTTACTACGCTCAGGAGTTAGGTTCTCTTTGTTCATAGCATGTCCTTTATGCCTGGTTCCCACAGTAGTCAGTCCATGGCCCCCCTTGTATTCTCACTGGACTCGCTAACACTGAGATAAAACCCGCTCCCGCTCTGCTCTGTAGCAGCGCTTAAAACAAGTTCATTTTTTTCTTATCGCGTTAATGATGAGTGTTAAAAGATGCACTTTAATGCCTCTCTTTATTTTCCATTAGCATGTGGCCGACTCTCACCTCACTAACCTCCATGCATTCAGTCTTGCAGCTTATCCAGAATCATGCAATTTTCAACTACCAATCTATTGTAATTTTAGTATCTATTAAAACACCTCCTGCAATGCTTTGTTCTTTACATTTCCATATTTTGAGTTGTAGATCTTTTTTTTTTGGCTCTTATCCGCATCTGCCTGGCAGGTATACAGTAGGAGGAGATAACTGATGGCACTTTTGCGAAAGAAAGATACCTTCAAAGCAGGAGAAAACTTTGCACATCTATTTAGTCAGGCACGTGCTTAGGAACAGGATGAGAGGATCCAAAGTGGCAATCAAAAAAATCCCGCACACAGTCTAACTCGTAGCAACAATTTATCGCAACGTTTCGGTCCTAGACCTTCATCAGGCATATTGGGTTTTTCAATTGCCAAAATAAAGATACCTATCAGAGTTTCATCACATGAAATTGTGGCCAACTGATAAAGTTGTTAAACCAGTGTTATCAAGGGAAGGGTAAATTGATCCCTGCAGTCTGGTCCAAGTCTCCTTGCAGGCACCACAGAGGTGAAATGAACTTTGCATCCCATCTTTGACCTCATGTTGTTTGTGTCACGGCCACCCCAACTTCAACCCCTTCAGTAAACCTTATGCGCACATAGAGAGTACAGATGGGCAGATAAGTCCTATCTCATTTTACATTTTTGTCACTCGATCTGCAGGTGAGCATCGTCAAAGCTCCTAAACTAAAATTCTAATGATCTCTCTCTCTTTCTTTTTCTCCTCCCTCCTTCACTGCCAGGCGCTGATGATCGGGGACGATCTGGTGAATGATGTGGGCGGGGCCCAGCGCTGTGGAATGAAAGGCGTACAAGTCAGGACAGGCAAATACAGGTCAGTGATGTCCTGAATCCAC
>NW_019476056.1:0-1360 GCF_002814215.2 Seriola lalandi dorsalis | reverse complement strand
TGCAAAGATGAAAGCACTCCATAGTATCACATTGTAGGCTAATATTCAATAAACAACATTAAGACACAAAAACCAAAATATTAAAATCAGAAAAAAAAATTAAATGAATGAACAAATTAAATGCAGGAATCACCTGTACCTGCAGACAGATTTTAAGTTTTTTGAAGGGTGATGGAAACAGATACTGAATGTGGAGCAATACCATAAAAAGATAACAAGGTGCTGAACCCTTGGCAGGGACAGTAACACTGTCAACTGTTTGGAGTAAGATCGGCCCAAAAGCCACCAGCATAAAATACAGCATATTGAATTGTGTTGAAGAGCTTTAAATTCAGCAATAACAACTACCTGCACACTATATAGTTTCAATTGAAGAAAATAATTACTCAACTAAGTTTCCTGATGTTTTCAATACTTAAAAAAAAATCTTACATGTGAATATAGAGAAGTAAATGTGGTATACTGTATTTGTGCATTTAACAAGCCTCACTAAACAGTAACAGTGCTTAAGCCTTTTAAACAGTGATCATTTTCAGGAAACAAAACATTGTGTAATTAGAATAGCAGTAATGACGGTGTAAGAGAGCAAGATAACACAGAGGTAAAGTTAACACATCTGTTGAGGCAAATGTGTTGACAACAAAGCTTATCCATGTCTAGTCCCAGAGCATTTGTTGTTAAAATCTTTAATAGAAAAACAGACATTGTCTAGTTAACAGAAGATCAGAGTCCTCTGACAAATCTAAACAACAAACTGAATGTTGCACTTCAGCAAACACCATTATTAGACTGGTTCATCAGACACTGTTGCATATACAGTACAAACATACTGTATGTAACACTGCTCAACTGGCATAACACAGAATATACATAGTTGTAATAGTCATAGATCATAGCCATAGATCACAGATGCCATGGATCATAGAGTATCAAAATATATAAACTTATTTTACACCTCTACTGTAAATAGTAATTTCATGAGAATGACAATGAGATTAGACATGGATACTTAGGTCAGACAGTGCAGATGTGGTAAAAATATATTTACAGATAATTTGAGATATTTGAATGCCCTGAGGTGCAGATACTATTCTTTCCAGACACCAAAACCTCAAAAATGGACACATCTTTTAAAGAAAATAAATGTCAAGCTGTCTTCTTATGTTTGTCATAATCAAAAAGTAGTCAAGTTACTATTCGCCAATATCTGCTGAATGTTAGCAGTATAGGTGATGGTACTACAGAGGAGAGGAAATTTCCTCTGTATCTTGTGGATGGAATGTATTCAGTGAGTGAGTGCTGCCTCATCAAACAGAAAGAACATTTTAAAGCTGAATTGAGCGATTTTTTTTTTTTTTTT
>NW_019476055.1:0-1361 GCF_002814215.2 Seriola lalandi dorsalis | reverse complement strand
TCAATGGAGTTTTTTCATGAAACATAAGCTATATGATAATAATGTCTATTCTCTAGTCACTATAATGCAGTACCCCAACGCTTGAACCACTGACCATTAGTAGTTCCATAAGTTGAGAACTTTTTATTCAGGACATTGTACTAAAATCAGTTTTTGTAAGCAGCAGAGGGAATTGTGGCAGAGAACGGGGTTATTTCTTCGCTGCTTCCTCAAAACAGCCAAGATGATGAAGTAGCATCCTCATCAGATCCATTTAGAGAGGCTCTGAAATATTATAATCCAGCATATCACAAGTATCACACAGCACCACAGTGGAAAAGGCAGATACATTTACAAAATGACACTTGAAAATGCACAGTAGCCTCTAATGATATCTTTATACAGATGTCATAAGAGGCTTACACCTTTCTCCATCTACAGCTTCATCCAGGCTGCAGCAGCACAGACGCTTCCACTCAGAAGAAGTAGTTATCACTCCTTCCACTACTACACTTTAAATAATAAAGTTCTGTTTAAGGTTAGTTTGTTTTTGTTTTTTGTTAGTTTTTTTGGGGGGGGGCATTTTTGCTTTTATTATGATATGATAGCAAAGAGATTGACAGACAAGTCAGGAGGAGAGAAAAGGATCGGTTGGATTTGAACCCATGGCAGCTGCGGTTAGGACTAAGCCTATGGGGTGCACGTTCTACCAGGTCAGCCACCGCGGCATCCCTGAAATTCAGTTTAAAACATTAATAATGTCAAGTATCTGAAGGGTAATGGAGCAGTGATGGACTCTACTGCAGGACACACGTCAAAATAGCCTGTATTTACATGTGGTGTTTCAGTATCAGCGTGGTCCAACAGTCAATGGTTACACACCATTAACAAAATTACCCAAAATGCATCTGTGTTGTTTATATAATATATGTGAGTGTGTGTTTGTGTGAGCAGTTCATGAGGGTTAACTTTCTCAGGTTGTTGTAGCATCTAAAGCATCATGAGGCATTAAAGCTAAACTAGTGAAAATGATGCATGATGAATCCCGAGAAACTCTCCAGGGATGCAGTGAGGTGTGAGACAGTGAAGCCAGGGTGTGTCTGAAACTGTCATCCAATCACATCTAAAGGTTTTTATAGTTGTTTCCAATTATTAAAGAGAAAAATAAAGCGATGTTGAGAGAGAAGTTTAAGTCGTGTAAACATCCTTGTCTCTGCACACCAGGCCAGCTCCTGCGTGAGGTGTCTTTGCTTCTTGCAACGTTAGTTTCATCAGTAAAAAAAGATCGAACATTATTAAGGCAAAACAAGTGCACTCTGTTCTGGAGTTCAAAACCAAAAATTAGTCCAAACAAGCAGAGATACAAAGGGATCAGGCAAAAA
>NW_019476054.1:0-1361 GCF_002814215.2 Seriola lalandi dorsalis | reverse complement strand
AGACTGTCAGAACAAAAGAGCCAAAACGTACTCTCCTGAGTGCACAGCAGAGCATAATGTGAGCGTTTGCGGTGGAAGATTCGAGCAACAAGACATCTGAGATCATTTTCCTCCCACTCCGGATTGTTAACATTCGATAATTCAAACAATTATCGAACGTTAACAATGCAGGGTGGGAATAAAATGATTTCAAATGTTTTGTTATGACACGACACATCAACAGGGATGAAAAATAACTTGATGACTGGGTAAAAGAGGCCGGTTGGTGGTTTTCAAACCGTCTCCGCAGCCTTATTTCAAACTTTTCTCCCACTGAGAACTCGCACGGACTCAAACACACAAACTCACAGCAGGGATATCAGGGCTGGAGAAACGTCTGTCCCTTGATTTACAACAGCGCTACACCCTCTGAATTAAAAGTCTTGCTTTGATATAGAAGACTGAAACCACAAAATTCATGTCTTGAATGCTGTATTACTATTTGAAGCAGAGTGTGCCACCCATCATTTTTTATTGCTGGAGCCATTTTAGCCATTTTTTCCTCTTTTAAATTTCCTGCATTTTCGTTTTTATTGCCCAAGGAGAAGGAAGAATTATAAACTGTCAAACACTGTGACTGCTGTGTAAAACCACAGATTTTCACTCTGGGAAATTGAGGAGCTTAATCAGAACATTTCAGTTTTGGATGATTGAAGCTATTTGCTCAATTTTTTTGTATAAAATGTCAAAAAAAACTGTGTCTACCAGACACAAACCCAAAAAATATTCAAGTGTTTGATATAAACCACAGAAAAGTGTTGAACATTAAACTTTATCTACGAGAAAACAGTCCCTCACCTGTGGCACTTTGTCCTTTTTGAAGATGAGTGTGATGCGAGCGCAGTTGTTGTCCAGGTAACCACTGTTTGGCTCACACCGGGTGTGCAGAGGTGTGGGTGGGTCCGGGTTTGAGCACACGCCCCACTGGTGGCAGGGTGGCGAGAAGCAGGTGAGGAACTGATGCTCCACACACTCGTGACCTCCGGGGCAGGACGGAGGGTTGGCGTCCGCAGGAGGAAGAGCCTTTGGCAGGAGACACGGCCGACGACCGCACCTCACCTGGAAGAGCATGGACTCGATCACTTACTGCCGTCACTTTGTTTTCATAACATCCGAATTAAATCGGCTATGTATATTATCAGTCATCCCTGTGAGGCTGACCTTAGAGCAGTGAACGTATCCGTTGACACACTGGCAGGTGTTACACTCCTCGTCCCACCGGCTGCCGTGAGGAAACTGCAGGTCAGCGTGACGACACGACTTCCCGAGTCCGATGACTGGAGAGAACAGGAGATGTTATGAAGCCTCCATATTTACTCAAC
>NW_019476053.1:0-1361 GCF_002814215.2 Seriola lalandi dorsalis | reverse complement strand
ATAAAGTTGAAGAATAAATTAAAGAAATAAAAAAAAGTCAGCAGTGTGATGCAGAGAATAAAAGAGCTAGAGACCCAGCTAATCGATACACAAAGAGAACATGGGGTTCTTTGAGGTAGCAAGAACAGCATTACCCTGTGGTGGCCCAGTATTGTGGTCATGATATTATGATATATCTCATGCTTAATCTTGCTTGTATTGGTATTCAGTGGCATTCAGTGCACAGCTTCCCACAGGTTGGCAGCTCACTGCTCTGTTTGTTGGTCAGGCCGAGTGTTGATGGGGGGATGGGTGTGAGTGTTTGTGTTCTTTTTTCTTTCTTTAATTTATTCTTCAACTTTATCCAAACACAGATGGACTTTTAAGACTCATTTTAACATATACTGTAGGCTAACGTTGGCCATATCTAATTTACATTTCATTTCATGAGCTGAGGCGTCTTTATTCAAGCACATAAATCTTTTATTAACAATAAGCTCATTAGGCTGGGGTTGGATAACTTACTACTGCAACATAAGATATTCCCATCTGATTGCCATTAGTTATTGAGGCAAATATGAAACACCACTAATTAAAATGTCCTCTACATGCTGTGTAGGCTATGTTTTATTTTCTGCTGTATTCAGGTTTTGTTTTCATGAGGGAGTGTAGGCTCTTGTACCAACCTCATTCAGTGACAGAATGAATGATTGTTGCTGTAGTCCACTAACAGGGTTTCAGTGTTGGGCAGCATTAAGTCTTTGTTTATTTAAACTATTCCACATCAGTGAGATGTAGTGTGCTGTAGTGCCGTACTGCATCAAAGCACCCCGAATAAATCTAGATCAAAAATTAACTGTGGCAGTAAATATACTTGGACATGCCACCCAAATGGTATTATTGTTCTCTGTCTTGCTCTTTTCAAGTACAGACTCTGCAGTCTATAATCAAGTCTTTTACTCTAATATTGCAATAATTTATTGCACTAACTCACAATGTTACATTCTGGATATAACTGCAAATAACATTTCAGATTTGTGTTCAAAGTTAATTTGACAAAAAAACTGCTAAACAAACCTCTTTCTACACTGGGCACCAATTTGAAAAGGCTTGCCAACCTGTCAGTTGGTTCAGTGTGAGACATCAGTTTGCGTTTGGCATTGGTATTTGATAAAGAGAAGACATTTGGCTGTTTTTCTTGTCTCTGGAGTCAAGAGTTTATGAGAGCCCACTTGGCATTTTTCCTATGCCCTACGTTGGACAGAAAGTGGTGCTTGTTTCACTGTATTAGAGCAAAAATCCAAACAAGACAATTGCCTTGGCCTCTTTAGAAGAATTGTAGATCACAATGCATACTCTTTTATGGCAGATGAAAGGTCCAT
>NW_019476052.1:0-1361 GCF_002814215.2 Seriola lalandi dorsalis | reverse complement strand
TGAACCCACTGCTGTACGTGTTCATGGGCCAAGATTTTAAGGATAAAGTCCGCAAATCCATCTTGAATGTATTGGAGACTGCCTTCCAGGAAGAGGTTTCTCGCTCTTATACTTACACAAACTCAATGGTCACCAGTCGGAGTAAAGAGAAGTCAGTTTCTGATGCCGAGGTATAAGCTTGTCCACGATATGAATAAACAAATACTGTAACTGTACATAGCAAATGTAACTGTATATAACATATAACATTTTTTTTTAGCTCTTTTTGTTGTTTAATAACGGATCCTCCAAACAATATCTACGTAATCTGAGACTGGAACATTTCACCTGTTATAATTTGATGATATGAGTTTTATGACCTTTCAGTTATAAAAAATAAAAAAAGAGAGAGAGAGATCTGCGTCATTGTAGAACTGACTCAGTGATATTCTGCAGTAAGTTGTAGATCAACATATAAATAAAGTGTTTGGAAAAGTGAAATGTATTGAATAATAACATTTATTTATATACTGTAGCACATATCAAAATCAGACTTTTCAAAGTTTTTAAAGTGATTTAAACAAAGAAAGAAAACAGAATGCACATTACATACTGTTCATACCTAAAGCAACCTGCATACACACATAAATACACACAAACAAAATGCCCAGACTGAATAACATATAAAGCAAGTATGTACATTTATTTTTTGAGTGCGAGTGGTGCTTCTTCATAGTGCAATTTTGTTGTTAGCTGCACTCAATACCATGCTAAACCTAGTAAATATGTAATGTGCCACTTTTTTTGACAAGACCCACCTGTCATAATCTCAAAATGTGTATTATAGTTGAATTTGTGCAATGCAAGCAAGACATTTGGTTGTCAAGGGGGAACTTTCTCACCTGTCTCATAATCCAGTTGTTGATTACTATACATACACATACACATACACATACACATACACATACACGTGACATACATTAAAAATGCAGGAACATCACCTAGATTACTAATAAGGGTATTTTGACAAAGAACATCATGCCTATTTTTATGTACAACATAATAAGCTGTAAGCTAGTGTATGAAAGAGATTTCAATGCATACTAAATCTACACTCCACATTCAACCCACTGATGTCATTATGTGTGTACATGTGTGTCTGGCAACACCATAACACTGAAACTGAGCTGACTTTTGACTGCTACATGTCGACTGCATGCTTTGAT
Source organism: Seriola lalandi dorsalis (assembly GCF_002814215.2). NCBI lineage: Eukaryota > Metazoa > Chordata > Actinopteri > Carangiformes > Carangidae > Seriola > Seriola lalandi. The sequence continues at coordinate 156 of NW_019476052.1, read as the reverse complement.
AAACATGTTATTCAGCATAAAGGCAGGCTAATGTGAGTCTAATTACTAAATATATGACTCACTATAAGATTCCTTTTATTGTTAACTTCCATTGTAAAGCTTAGTTTGATGTTTTATTAATTGTTTTTTTTTTTTGGGGGGGGGGGGGGGGGGGGT
>NW_019476051.1:0-1361 GCF_002814215.2 Seriola lalandi dorsalis | reverse complement strand
TGAATATGCAGGTTTCTTTCATTACAGGTCAACATCAGTTAAAAACAAAGATTTTAGATTCCCATTCGGACAAAATTACTTCAGGCAGTTATCAGACTTATGTTGCTTTATTTTGCAATCTGAAACAAAATGCATGCACAATAAGAAAAAGAGGACATTTTTGTCAGAGTGGGTGTATTGTTACTTGATGAGAGTGTCATACTAGACTAGTTGTATCTTGTTTGAGAGCCTGGGAGTGTGCCTCAGTAGATGAGGGCTTTCCCGTCTCCTCTGGGCTTCTTAATCTTGTCATAGTTCTTGTTGATGATGTCAAACAGCACAGCCTACAGGGAGAAATAAAGAGTGCGTCCGAAACAGACAACAGCAGAAATGCAGTGTGAAATATAAGGCAGAGTGACTGATAGGGACAGAGAGGTTTAAAGAGAGTAATAAAAGAGCATTACCCAGATTCAGAACTACTGTATAATGGTGTCAAACAGATCCTTTCATCACCACCTGTACCACCTTGTTCATTAACAGTATCAAACACAGCAGGACAATGGATGGAGCACCAATCAATTTAACATAAGTGCAGCAATTAGTTTAATTGCCCCCTTATTAAGAAGAAATGCTGTTCCATTTAGCCACCATGCCTGCTGCAGGTGGAATATTTTACAGATGTGTAGGTAGTTTTATTCAAAATACACTGTTTACCACATAGGTGGTTTCAGTGGCAGTATTTTAATGTATGCAGAACTAAATGTAGTAAATCAGTCTACATCATACCTATCATTATCACTTGTGTTTTGACATATTTTACACAATTGTGTATTTATTTTTTCAGATGAAGACACATGTCTGTATACAAACAAATTGTTAGCACAGAGACCTCACAGTAAACAACAAAGTGTGTGTATCTTACATATGTGTTGCGGATGTCCAAAACCACAAGGCGGAGCTCACAGTACTGATACTGGTCCAGCTCATGGACCAGCTGTCTGTAGTCTCCCTGCAGCACAAAACACACAACCATTAACACTGAGTTTACAGGCAAAAACATACATGAGCCATGTACTATGTTGTAGAACATAGTGTCTTTTATTTTGCACACAGTCTGCGAGTGTCACGCAACTTATTTTATCTTAATTCATTCTATGAAAATGTATGAAAATGTACTCTGATCAAGACACAACATGAGATACTGACCACGTGGGCTTGTTTGGCGGCTTTGGCCACAGCATCACCTCTCTCACTGTAATATCTAACAAACCAAGAGGAAAGAGAAATTTCTTGTCATTCAGTTTCAACAGTCCTCAGTATGATATATTGATATATTAAATATTCACAGTTCATCTGTGAGTTCAACTTTTCTTTTGTAAGAG
>NW_019476050.1:0-1361 GCF_002814215.2 Seriola lalandi dorsalis | reverse complement strand
AAGTTGCAGTTGGGCTTGCGACAGTCACAAAAGGTTGCTGAGAGGCCCAGTTGTAATATTAGCATAAAGTTTGCAGTAGTACAATGACAGTACTGCAACAGCAGTTTTTTTTGTCAGACCCACTCAGCACTTTTCTTGTCCACCTCATTTCTGAGGCAAGTCCCGCATACATTAGTATTTAATGGCTGGAATTGACAGGAATCAGTAACTAAAGAGTCAATAAACTCATGCTGCACTTTTAGTTGGGTGATCTTATTACTTAAATGTAGCTTCATCATGTAAGAGATTAAGTGAAATACTCAAACCAATCATAACTTTAAATGCCACAGTGACCACATGTAAAGGCTCTATTAGGCTGTGAGGTCTGGTAGTCAGTGGCATTGGTAGTGTAAATGTGGATGTGTGTGAATAATATAATGTAGGGTGTTTTTTAAAACCAAAAAGGGGTTTGAGGCACAGATAAGGGCTTATAGTGTATGTCCTATAGAAAAAACACTTGGCCCAGGAGCTCCAGATTTGGCTGGCCATCCCAGTGCTATCAGGAACCTCAAACACCTTTAAGACTGTACAGGTGAACACCAGCAGACATAAATAAACAGACACAAAGTGGTACTTCCCTCTTACACTTTCAAGACAGAAAGCTAGACGTGAAGCTGACATGACTCCAGTGGTGGAAATTATGAACATATCGGTTAAGAGCCACTATTTTGTAAGGCAGAGGTTTCCCCACATGGTTCAGACGCGGAGGCATGTGCAAGTGCAGTGAATTTGAATGTGTGAGTGTTATTGTGCGGCCAGAGCAAAACTTATCCCTCCCTCCCATAGTGCTCATTGTTTGCTATGTAACATTACCAATTTGTCTCTGTTTGTTTTCTTTAACAATGGAGAAACACACACAGGGGCTGGGACAGAGAGAAGTCTTCACCGAGAAGTTTAGCTGTCTGTGCAAGCAGCTTAATATGACCCACAGTTACGTTCCATTGCTAAGCAACATCTAGTGGCCACAGTAGTTATGACAGGAGCAAAGGAGGAAGTCAAATGACATCGTCTTTAGTCTGAGGAAGGAAGGTTAGTTTGGATGGTTGAATGGACAGAACGCAGGACTCTCACTCATGAGATCGCTGTTTGTTTCCCATGGGAAACTAGTCCTTTTTCTTTTATCCACAACTGTTGAATAAACTTAACTGCAAGTTTATTATTGTTACCATGATGACAAAGTCCCTCTAACCTTAAGAATGTGCTTATTTTAATCCAAACTACAGAGATAGATAGAGATAGATAGATAGATAGATAGATAGATAGATAGATAGATAGATAGATAGATAGATAGATAGATAGATAGATAGATAGATAGATAGATA
>NW_019476049.1:0-1362 GCF_002814215.2 Seriola lalandi dorsalis | reverse complement strand
TGGCGGCCTAATCGCTCACTAATAGTAACGACAAATACCTGTCCCTGTCATCTAACGGGGGACGTGGTGGAGACGGGTGGCTGGGACTGGTAGACAAACACAAGGGTGAACACACATATACGCCCACACACTCGCATATTCTCCTAATTACCCAGGTCACAGTGCAAGAACACACACACCAGCTTGCCTTTTTCTCCTCTCTGTGCTGACACTGAGGCTCCTGGCTGTGTCCTGAAAATACAGTAACTTTGTGTTCCTGTCCTGTCTCGTTTGGCTACCAGGGACTCACACGAATCTCTATTCTGGGAGTGTCATTCAGCAAGGATAGAAAGGGGAGAGAGAGGCTTATTTGGAGAGGTTCCCTATGCTGTGGTGTGTTGCACGGTGCGGTCATACCAGTCAGTGTCTCTAACTTCAATAATTGTGATTTATGCCCCAGTCTTCAGCAGCATGTGTGTGTCACCGAGTCTTTGCACAACATCGACAAGTGACATATTTTGTATGCTTGGAGTGACTTGACCTGCCCACAACGCGTTCATCTGCAGCTGTCTCAGACACACACACACACACACACACACACACACACATTAAGCCAACAAACACAAATTTACTGTGTGTGTGTGTGTATATGTGTGTCTCTGTATTTGTCAATGTGTAAGGCAGAGTGAGATATCAAACACACTCTGAGAGCAGGGAGGTGGAGATGGAAGCTTATATCAACTGGAATGTAAAAGTACATCATAAAAGCGAAACTAGGGCATCAGATGCCCCTGTTCTTTGATACAGGCAGTGGTTAGACCAACTTTTTTTTTTTCCTTGTGTTGATTTTGTCCTTGCTGCAGGATGCCTCGGATAAGAGTGTTGTGTTCTCAGAGGAGGACAATTTTAGCTTGTCTAAACCTCTGGGCCTCGGGTGGAACAATGAGTCTAATAACCAGGAGGATGGAAATGGGGGAGTGACCTGGACAAATAGTGGACTACATTTGGAATTTTTAAAATTGCATTGTGATTTATTTTCCTTGGTATGTGATGCTCACTTTTTTGAGCAAATGCAATTATGGACAAATTAGACAAACAAAATGTCCTGTAGCAAATTAAATTAGAATAAATCAGATGACTGTTTTTACTAATACTGTTTCCTCCTGTGTATCTAAAAAACTCATAGAATAACCTAATATACAATCTGGTAGATTACAGAATGTGATGTTAAAATGGACACGCAACATACATTAATGCATATAAACTAAGATCAGCTTCTCTCCATCTTATGCTGCGACATATCTTTATTTGGATATTTACTGTTATATTTCTTCTAAAATGTGGTCACTTAATATAGACTGGACATAACACAGTATGTGCTAA
>NW_019476048.1:0-1362 GCF_002814215.2 Seriola lalandi dorsalis | reverse complement strand
AATTACATGTCAGTGAATGATCAAAAATCTGCCGGCCTTCAAACCTCAACATCACAATGAGAGCATGAAAACGTGTTTGTCACTTAAAACATTAAATATTTTATATTAAATGTTTTTTTTTTTAAATGTTTTTTTGTATTTTATCATTTTATTATATTATTATATTTTCACATATAACTGATATTTAAAAAAATATATAAAATATTTTAAATATTAGAACTAGAAATATTGATATTATGTCAATAATTACACACACATAATAATAAGGTGATGGCAGAGTTTATCATTCATGGGTTCATTTTTACCTTTTCAATATTAATGTAGTTTAATTGTACAGTTATGGTCACAGACTCTCTCTCCACCTCCCTACACTCGTATGTGAGTGTAATTCATTTTACAAAAAGGAGACAAAATGCACAATTAACAAAGTTAAAGATGAATTAGACTGACAGCATTATTATTATTATTATTTTCTGTCTATATTCAGTCCATTTTTCAGGTTTGGTTACCAAGTCAGAGCCTCATACGAAGGATTAAGTATCACAAACAGCCTGAAAAATGGCAAGTGCTGATGACAAGCTGTTTGTTGCAGACTTACAGAAATAACAACTCTAAAATGGACATATCCCTTTAACTGACGTGACAAACGTTAAGTTAATGCTGATGTGATGGATATGAAATGTCCCTCACTACTAATTGGTAGGGACAAAAACAAACCAACGTCTCCTAAAGAAAAAAACTGCTGTCGTGAGGACGAGGTCTGAGGAGATAATGAAGTGAAAACAAAACAAATCAAAGCAAATCAGTCTGATTAGGCTGGAATACTGTCACTGCACAGTGTGAACACAGACACTGAGGACAGTGATTACCCAGAGTCACATGAGGGCTCCTCACATGCTGCATTAGATAACTAAATACTGTTAAGGTCACACTCAAGGTCATCATGTAATATGAGGAGAGGGTAACGTCAGCTATCGTCACAGTCCCCAGAGTCTGGCTTTTCTCCTCAGCCAGACAATAACAGCCTCTGTTTTCTATTTCATTACCACTAAATTATTAAAGCAGCTCTCTATTTCCTATGATAGTAACAGGCAGAATGGCTTCCCCTTTCATCACCCGCAAATATTTCAGAATCATCTCTGGCCTTCATGACTCACACTGGCTGTGCCCTCTGTGTGCCAAAGCTTGGCGTGGATAATTAATCTAATTTTAGCTTGGTGTGTGTTTGTGTGTGTGAAGGTGTGAGAGTGTATGAGTGTGAGAGAGGAATACTGGACAGCGTTGTCATTTTCCCTCAGCGAGCACGTTGAAGGCTGCATCAGCCTGACATACCGTTATCTCCTCCTCCCTCTCTCTGTCAGC
>NW_019476047.1:0-1362 GCF_002814215.2 Seriola lalandi dorsalis | reverse complement strand
GCAGTTCAAAACAGACAGAAAACATCGTAGTGGCAGCTCAGCATCTGGGAGGAGATCTATAGAAGAGAGATCACTGACATATAGACATCTAAAAATACCATTGTGCTGTTTCTAACTCAGTAGGACTGTCGTGATGTCAGATGTTTACTACAAAATTATTGTGGCCAAAATAATTCACAATAACAATATTATCCTTTAGATATTTACAGGAAAATTGAAAATAATACCAATAATAATATTAATGCTGTCAGTCAAATTCATCTTCAACTTTTTGGCAAATGAATTAAACTCAAATGCAAGTCAGGTGTGGGTGGGTGTGTAAGTGAGAACGGAGTTGTTTAAGAAGCGTGTGTTATTAACATGATATCAGCTTTTCATTTTTTAAATGTTTTTCGGCCACTTGTTTGTAATGAACACAACACTGACATATCACCACTTTTTAAGTTGATATGATGAGTCTCAGTGTTCCCTCTCTCTTTCAGCTCTGTGTTTGGACTCTTTAGCTGTCCGCTGTTTGCTGCTGAGCAGGTAGAGGACAGAGACCTGTTACAGATGTTTCTCTGAAAACAGCTGGATGAGAGCGAACCAGAACAGTGAAGTTGTGTCTGAACAGATAAACAATGAGCTGAAACTGCAGCAACTGAAGCTCGTATTGATAAATACAGGTCAGGTAACAGCTTCATAGCTTACATCAGTTAGTGTGAACAGCTGCAGTGAAACATATGACTGTATGAAACGTGGAAACAAACCACCTCGCGTCCGCTGCAGAGTAGACTGTCAGATTAGTTAGTTGCATCATGGGAAATGTAGGATCCAGTATTTTTTTGGCGCTTCACTCATAGTAGGGACTGAAAGCCAGAATGTGTTGGTGCCTGCTGTTTATTGTTTCGATACTGAATCACTGCTATGCCTCTTTAACTTCACTTCACATGGTTCATAATTCATGTTTATTTCATACCAAGTAATGAGCAGCTTGATCTGTCTAGTTTATTCATGAGTCTCCATCTGCCGGGTCATGCTGCTGCCTGAAATGATTTGTTGTGACATCACCATATACCCATCATCATAAATTCATCCAGCCTGTCTATATCTGTACAGCTGGCTGTAAATAACTGCTCAGTCCGAGGGCTTTCCTCTGCAGCTGAGGCTGCTGCTCTGAGAGAGTCCTGACGCTGCGAGCAGCCACAAATATTAGATGTTAGTAACAGATGGAACTTTATTTTGGACATTAGCTTTGTGTGTGGGTGGTTTTATGGCCATATTCTTTATGTGGGTGGGTGTGCATGTGTATGGGCGTATGTCTCTCTCTGTGTGTGTGTGTGTGTGTGTGTGTGTGTGTGTGTGTGTGTGTGTGTGTGAGGG
>NW_019476046.1:0-1362 GCF_002814215.2 Seriola lalandi dorsalis | reverse complement strand
ATATAATGATGTAACCAATATAGTAGATATCATTTTCTTGCCCCATTATGAATGGATGTATTTGTTTCGAATAAAAGGGGGAGCTCCTTTCTTTCAGTCTGACGTGAACCCTGGCAAATGCCGATGTCATGAAATCTTTATCACATGCATAAACCAGTGTGAACGCGCGGTATAAAACAAGCGCTCTTAATTGACACAAACGCAGAGTAATACCTCGCGGAGCAGCGTGAAAGCTTGAATAAATTCGACAAGGTTTACACTCTGAAAATCAATCTCCTCTTCCCTGCTTGATGAGTGCGGTGAACCTTTTTGACTAACATCTTAAATAAATGGAGATAGTGTTATTGATTCCAGCATAGTAGATGGAATTGACGCGAGGTGAGCTATCCGTCATAGAGAAATGTAATTCTCCATACATATTTAATGTTCATGAGTCAGGCTTTACTTTAGACATTAACACACCTACAATATTCAGTATTCAGTGGATGACTTGAGTAGAGGAAGATATTATCTTTTTAATTACATTTTCACCTCAGGCTCTCATTATACCTCAAGTGCTGTACATAATGAGCCAACATCTTAAATAAGTAAAGGTGATACTGCTATTGATTAGAAAGTGAAGACCTGAGGCAAGCTATCAGTCATAGAAAATGTACTTCTGAGTTCATGTTTAATGTGCGTGCCAGTTGGTCTCTTATAGACTCATTAGTCAGTATCCTCAAATAGCTTAAACAGAACGAAATCATATTCATTACACTTTAACTGACTCCGTAACAGCAAATGGCTGCACTCAATAAAGCCAGAGTGTGTCCTTGGTGGTGTTTTGTCAATAGTAATGGAAAGGTCACCCATGCAGTCTTGCTGTGACACGTTCACCTAGTTGAGCTCAGAAGGTTAAAACTGCTGTATGTTGAAAATGTAAAGTACATTACTTATCCATTATATGCGCAGGCACCACGTCACTGTTCGACTCCTGTGTTTTGATAATGATCTAATGAACGCCGTTAGAAAGTATCCTTGGATTGCTTCTCTAGCGCCCACTCAGAGAGAGAGACAGAGAGAGAGAGAGCGAGAGAGAGAGAGAGAGAGAGAGAGAGCGTGGAGAGGCTCTGCTGACGGAAACCCTCCACAGCGCAGTATCTACAGGTGAACCAGAGGTGATTATGGATGATTTATTGATTGTGAGATTGTAAGGGGGCAAGAAAGAGCAGACCCATAAAGCCTTGTGGTAATGGTGACCCTTAAGCATGCGTGACCTCTGAGGAAATCAGGCCAATTGTAAGGGCTCGCAACAATTAAGCTACTTGTCCTTGCTCTGCAATCACACCAGGTCTCCATTATGCAGAGAGTAATATTTTGTGG
>NW_019476045.1:0-1362 GCF_002814215.2 Seriola lalandi dorsalis | reverse complement strand
TTTTTCTGGAGTGCACAAAGAATGATAATAACTGCAACAACTCTGCAGGGGCGAAGCAGGTGCAAGCTGAAATGAAGCAGAAACAGCACAGCAAAAAATATTAATGGTTAACTTAAATAGGCTGTGGTTTTCAGTTGAAATGTCTAATTGATGTGCATGCACCTGGATCCATTTCCTCTCCAGAATTAAACCTCTTTTAATTTCTCCTTTATTGCTGACTTTCTCCCTCCTAAACCAGCTGAGTAAAAAGCTTGGCCAGCACATCTGAAGCACCATGAACTGAAAATATGTAAATAGGCCTATACATTTGCAAGGTTCGCTTTTGGAGATGATGGTACTTATTATTGCTTACACCTATCAGATTACTGATCTCCAAAAATGAGCTGGTGAGGGTCTGGTGCCCTGTGGCAGTTGTTAATGCCCATAACTTTTTCTTTTTTTCAGTTTCTTACATTAACAATCTTAACACACATCATGCATGGATTGTACAATTCATAATATTGTAATTACATCATTATAATAAAGTGTGTTTTCACCAACTTGCTGAATTAGATATCCTCATATTAGTATTTTTCCCCACTTAATTTAAAGAATAAATGTAATTTCCCTTGTTTTTAAATTGAGCAACAACTTTATTCCCTAGGTAAATTCAATTTTGGAGACATTTCTGAATCCAGATTTGCAGTTGTAGTGCTGTTACACATGTAATCTGTTACTCAGGGTGAGATATAAGTGTCCACCGTGCCAGACCCCACTCAGAGGCGGCAGGGGTTAAGGGGAGCAGCCAGCCGCTGTGGCCACATTAAAAACTGCATCGCCTTTTGTGACAACTGTAGATCAGTGAGCCATCAGCTCCCCCCTCGCTCTCGTTTCAGGGATTTGTAGTTTTTAGTGTAAAGAACGCCGCCGCGTGGTAGAGGCCTTTGTGAGAGTAAAACTACAGTTCCCTCAGAGCTACTCGGAGGTGTTAGTTGTCAATATGGCTGTTGTCAGACAGACAAAGCAGAGAGGCAAATAATTCGCCTCTGATTAGAAATCCTTGGGAAAAGGGTCGGACAGGGCACTGTTATCAAATTGCTTTATTGTTTCGGCTGCAGTAAAAGACACAGTGGGTCTTTGCTCAAGTTGCAAAGTTAAATGGTTAAGTGGACGATTTGAACCGAGGTAAGTCATGTACTTAGCTCTCTACAACACTGAAAGTGATGTTATTAATATCAAACGATCGCTAGCCAGCGACAGCGGCTAACGTCAGCTAGTATCGGCGCTGGCATGGCTAGCATGTTATGCTAATCATCCCGCTACCAGAATGGCTTGTGTGAAGTTGCTAGCTGTCCCCCCCCCCTCACCACCACCACCACCACC
>NW_019476044.1:0-1362 GCF_002814215.2 Seriola lalandi dorsalis | reverse complement strand
GGAAAGAAAACAGCTAATTCTGTCACCGGGTGAGGACAGAGAGCATGAGCGCGTTGTTTCAAACTGAGGCTGTTTGCTTGCGTTTATACATGTGCCCTATTGTAGTTAGCTCGAATGAGCTTTGGTATGAAGTACTTTGTAGCATAAATCTTTTAATCCAGTGTCCCTTGTGCACAACTCAACTCAACCCAGTTCACTGAAACAGTTGCTTTAGTGAACTGAAAGCAGAGCAGCTACAGTGACTGAAACATCTCCTCCTCCTCCTCCTCATGATCATCATCATCATCATCATCATCATCAGTCCAGTTGGCCTGATTCTTTGTCAAGGGCAGCGAGAAGGGTAAAGTAGTCTGAACCTATGTAGAGCTATTATATAAATTGAATTTGGACTCTAAGACTCGAGACATTACGATGAGGCATTATCTCGGCGCTGTCAGACGCAGATCCAACGCAACCAATGGGATTGTTTGATGTGGACAAAATATCCATGGTATTTGCTGCCAGCATTTGAAAACTCCTAATCCCACTTCAGAGAGATGTTGAAGGTTCTTCCAGGATCATCTGCTAGCACAGATAGAAAGGCTAGTTAATCACCCCCTGTGTTGGATCGCCACCATCCTCTTCTCTAGTTTCGAGGCGTTTCATCCATCACAGTGAGAATATGTACACTCCTGGAGGGTTGACTTCGTAATACACAGCTGCACACAGGCAGGGCTGCGCGCTCATACAAACAGACACACAGGCGCACAGTAATACATTAGGGACCAGCTCATTCGTACCCTATTGAAAATGTACTCCTCACTGTTGAGCTGCATACAAATACATTTCACTTTGTTTTGGGAGGCTGCACACTCACCCGCATTCGCCAATCCCTCGCCTCTGATTCTCGCTTTATTTGGCGAGAGAGAAAGGGAGGCAGTGGCACAGTGCTCGACTCTAGTTATCAGCCGTAAGGGATATTTACAGGCTCAGATTGGGGGTGCGAGTGAACTTCGGCTCTCACGCAACTGACAGAGCAAAGACAGGAACAGGAGGCAGATCTGAGACGGACTTATTACACAGAGGAAGGAAGGAGCCGCATGTCTGGACGAGAATATTAATGACACGCGGCCTGAGAGAGACGGAGAGAGATGAGCATCATGTAAAATTCATTGTTTAGGTTAGGAAAAGGATTAGTCTTGGGGAAATTGTGATTTAAATTCTGTCGTGCAGCAGGGTATTACTCTTCTCGATTGTGTTTTCTGCCGAATGCCAGCTAAAATGACACCCTCTCCCACCCCCGAAGTGTAGAGATCCACATAAAAATGGAGCGCTCTTGTGTGAAAAGATGTTGAATAAAGACTTGCAAAGCCCCTGCCCCCT
>NW_019476043.1:0-1363 GCF_002814215.2 Seriola lalandi dorsalis | reverse complement strand
ACACACACACACACACTCACACTCAAAAAACATGGCATCACCGTAGAAGTTCTTAACCGTGAGTGAAGAAGACACAAAGCTCGTATTCTGCGACACCTGTGCTGTCAAAGTCAGATGTGGAGGAACACCCATTCCAAACAACAAACTTAATCAGACACTTAAACTCCATCACCTGCTCAACATGTCCGACTTCTAGAAGCTAGCAAAGGTAAAGCAGCTAAAACTAGGGTCTCACCTCTGATCTCACCCGTGCATGATGGCTATCTGCTGAACTGCTGCTGAGGCTTGACCATGTATCTTTGATGATAATCAATAATAATAATCAACCATTGTTGATTAGCAGTCTAAAAGTGAAGAGTTGTTACAAGTTACTAAATGTTTGTGTAGCTGTCAGGTAAACTGCAGTTGGTGCTTCTCTAGTTCTGATCATGGCTGCCATGATGTTATTATCAGTAATATTATCTGCAGAGGTTCTGGGGTCAGTTTGAACTGTTAAATTTCAGGTCAATGATGAATAACGGTGAAGATGATCAGGAACTCATAGAGTATAAAACTGAATTTTCTGTTCATGTATGTGAAATAAAGCAGACATGGTGTTTGATGATTATTCATGTCCTAACATGTACCTTTGGCATTTCCGCAGATGTTAACTTCATCGCCAGTCCTCCGTCCATGGTGGCGGCAGGCAGTGTGGTTGCAGCTGTTCAAGGTCTCTACCTGAAGAGTCAAGACGCCTCCTTATCCTCCCAAAACCTCACCAACTTCCTGTCGCAGGTCATTCGCAGCGACCCGGTATGACAAACTCTTTCTGTTAAAATAAACAGTGTTGGTTCTTAAGGTTAGTGGTGCGGTGGTCTTGACTCTGATTCTGTACTTGCAGGACTGCTTGCGGTCATGTCAGGAGCAGATCGAGTCTCTGCTGGAGTCCAGCCTGCGGCAGGCTCAGCAGCTCAGCAGCAGCACAGAAACCAAACGTGTGGACGAGGACGTGGACCTGTCCTGCACGCCGACAGACGTCAGAGACATAAACATCTGAGACGACAGAGAGCTACGTAACACCAAGACCTGATGATCGAGGGAAAGTTGTGGATAGGTGGTGGTGATGGGAGGGCTGGAGGGGTGTGCCTCCTCTGAACTCAGCATCCCCTCCTCCTCCTCCTCATCCTTCTTCCTCCCGGTGGGCTGCTATCGTGGCCGACATGTCACCCGCATACACGCTGTCTGCTACGACTGCCGAGACGGGACAGAGCGCCCCCCGCCCCGCAACAACACCCCAAGTCACATTTCCTGCCAGTGTCCCCTCCCAACCTGGGAAATGAAATGAACACTACAGAAGTGTAGCGGAGAAAAGAGACACTGATGA
>NW_019476042.1:0-4134 GCF_002814215.2 Seriola lalandi dorsalis | reverse complement strand
CAGGTTCAGGTTCGAACAGGATTTACCTGCAGACACTGAAGGAACTGTTGGTGTGTTTGTCTCTGACAGGATCTGACATCCAAACCAGCGGCTTCAGCATCACAACGTGTCGTAACATGGTCAACCTCCTGGATGTATCCTTCCACCACAGAAAATAAGTCCTCAGTACAGTGAATTACCCAGCAGCACTCTATGACAATATGAACCATGAATTTATGAACCATAAAGTTACTGAAACATGGAGGAGAAGAAAAACCACTTCTGAGTCCAGCTGGAGCATTCAGCAGCTCATAGGGTTCTCCTCTCAGTAAACGGTCGGACTGGGACCAGCCGCAACAATGACACTGATGGAGCCTGTAAAGATTTTTAAAACTTTATGGATGTTTTGACGATCCAACGGCTGACCAGGATCTAAGCTGGGAGTCCTCGGTCCAGTCCACCTGTGATCAGGTCTCATCTCTTTCTGTGTCTTTAGGCCTTTTTCAGATGACACCACATACAGAGGCCTGGCTTTGATCTTATTACTCCTCTATATCTTTACATGGGAAGCGGTTTGCTGCTGTGATATTGTTTAAAATCTCATCATTCTGATCACAACTGAAACAATTCATTGATTATATTATTATATCAACTATTTTGACAATCTTTTTAAATATTCTGTTTCCAGCTTTTTAAATCTTCATGTCACAGTGAAGAGAAAATCTGTTTCAGACATTTGAGTCGATAGAACTAAGAAACAAGCAAGCAATGAAAATGAATGTTCACACCGTTACATTAATGACTAACTCATCCCGAAGGTTCCGTCTCTGTGGTGTTCTTTTTGATTCCACCACCAGAGGGAGCCAAAGTTTTAAGTCCTCTGACCTGGGGTCAGTTTGATATGAACTGAGGCTGCAAAGCCTGTTGAGTAAAGCCATGATCTGAAGTTGTCTGAGATCCTGAACCTCAGCTGCAGAAAGACGGCAGTGGGAAACTGGGTCTGCTGGAGTTCAAAGTTCTGTGGACCAAGATCGAGAACTACCTGGTGAGTTTTAGATCAGAACATCATCATCACCAAGACACTGATTAATGGCCGACCTCTCCAGTCCGACTGACCTCAAACCAGTGACGCTGCCTTTACATTGTCAGTGCTTTAGACCCAGAGTAATGACCTTTCACCTTTGGCCACCAAAATTGAATCAGTTTGTCCTCGAGTCCAGATGAATGTTTGTGCAAAATATGAAGAAATTTTCATCAAGGTGTTTCTGAGATAAAACAATAAGACTCCTGCTGACTGAGGAACAGACTAATGTAGAACTCACAGTGGAACATTCACACCATCAACCAGTACGACTGTACATCAGTAACCTGTTGTTCTCTGTTCTTCTCTGTTCTTCTCTGTTCTCTGCTGTTCTCTGTTCTTCTCTGTTGTTCTCTGTTCTCTGCTGTTCTCTGCTGTTCTCTGTTCTTCTCTGTTGTTCTTTGTTCTCTGCTGTTCTGTTGTTCTCTGCTGTTCTCTGCTGTTCTTTGTTCTCTGCTGTTCTCTGTTCTTCTCTGTTGTTCTCTGTTCTCTGCTGTTCTCTGTTCTCTGCTGTTCTCTGTTCTTCTCTGTTCTTCTCTGTTGTTCTTTGTTCTCTGCTGTTCTGTTGTTCTCTGTTCTGTGTTGTTCTCTGTTCTCTGCTGTTCCTTGCTGTTCTCTGTGACAGAACATTTACCGTGAGAAGGACGTGGATAACTCGGGGACCATGAGTTCCACAGAGATGAGGACGGCTGTGGAGGAAGCTGGTAAAACACAAACACTTGTTTTGTTCCTGCAGCTTCATGTTCTGAACTTTGACCTCTGAGCTTCACGACAGGAAACGACCTTCAGTCTCTGGGGAGCTGTGGTTCAAGTGAAATAGTTAAAGAAATATATATTTATATACGGATCATGTGAACATAGAACAGGACGGTGAGACACGAGGGAAACTGAATCCAACAGGACATGAAGACAACATGGCGGACGGGTCAAGGCTCAGTCCTCCTCCTCTGAACAGATGCACATACACATGTGGTCTGGTTCTGCTGCTGGTCTGGGTTCAGGGTCTGATCAGGTTCTGGTCTCTGTGTGTTTCAGGGTTCAGTCTCAATAATCCTCTTCATCAGGTCCTGGTGGCTCGTTACAGTGAACCAGATCTCACCGTCGACTTTGACAACTTTGTGGGCTGTCTGGTTCGTCTGGAGACCATGTTCAGTGAGTCCTCACAGATTCATCTCCATGATGATGATGATGATGATGATGATGATGATGATGATGATGATGATGGTTTCCTGTCCACAGACACGTTCAACACGTTGGACAAAGACGACTCAGGAACCGTCGAGCTGAACATTATGGAGGTGAGAAGCTTCAGATGTGACGAAGGTCACATGACTGGTGACCTCGCACTAACATGGCTGCTGGTCACATGACTGATGATTATGTATTCAGAGATTAAACTAACGCCCTATTGTGGTTCTCCTGTAGTGGCTGAATGTGTCTCTGCTCTGAAGAACCAGGACCAGGACCAGGACCAGTCTGATCCAGATCCTGGAAAAAGGGACGGAACAAATCTGCCTGAAATATTTTGCATGTGGTGAATGGAGTTTGTTTTTATTCTAATCATGAGGGAGAGGGACGTTAGTGAGGTCATCATCGCCATCGTCATCATCGTCATCATCGTCGTCACACTATGATGTCATATGAGGCGTCACCACAGGTTTAAAGTCTCTGTGTTTAGTTGGTTTTTAACTGTTTATTGTTGTTGTTTACTTTGATAACAAACTGTAACGACCTTGTTAAAAATAATGAATAATAAAGATAATTTATAACAGGATCAATCTGAGATGTTTTTATTTCTTTTAAAACAAAGAAATGTTCAAGATATCCGTTTAAAAGAATGAACCTTCACACTTGAGCCTGCCATCCAATGAGGGGATGCTAGCTGCAGCTGGGGGCGGGGCTTAGAGTAACCTGTACAGCATGTTGTGGCCTCCGCTAGGAGGTGCTGTGAGATCACTATGATGTCATCTCTTTTCATGAGGTCATCGCTGCATGTTCTGGCGGGCGAACTCCTCTGCCCATCTCAGAGCCTCGGTGATGTCATTGCTACTCCCTGTTCCCTTGGCAACCAGCGTTGAGCCCCCGGCGCTCCCCCTGAGGTGACGGCACACCGCAACCGCCCAATCAGAGGCCGGGAGAGACGTTGAGTCCTGAGGAGGGAGAACACAGCCAATCAGAAGCTCCGAACGTGACACATGCCCCTGTGATGTCACTGACAGGTGAGTTTTGATTACCTTGGGAACCTGGCAGGCACACAGAACCTTCCCAGAATGCCTCTGGTGAGCGAGCAGCATCACATGGCTGAGAGGAGAGAAGGAGCTCAGCTGGTTCACCGTCTTCATCACAACCTGAAACATCAGGGCAGGTGGTGATGGCACAGTGATGACATCATACAGTCACCACCTCCATACAATTTCATTTGAATTTTTTCATTTTGCCTCCTGTCTCTCTCTTCTGTTGATTTTTATGTTGCGTCTTGTCTGTTGTCTGTTGTTGTTTACTGTTTACCTGTGTGTTATTGTGACCTTTTGTTTTGGTCTTTGTGTATTTAAACGAGACGTCAGTCGACTCGTAAAAAGTCTCAAATGTAGTTTACAAAAGATCTGAGACAGAAAAATAAAATATCATTAATATCATGAAACGGTTTGTTTGATTTTTCCATGTGGGCGTTAGAACTGAGTTATTTTATTCATATATGTATATATATATACACACACACACACACACATACACACACACACAGTACTGTGTATACATATACAGTCAAGCCCAAAATTATTCATACCCCTGGCAAATTTTGACTTAAAGTTACTTTTATTCAACCAGCAAGTTTTTTTTTGACCGGAAATGACACAGGCTTCTCCCAGAAGATAATAAGACGTCGCTAAAGATGAATGGGCAAAAATACCAGTGGAGACGTGCAAAAAGCTGGTCAGCAATTATAGGACGCGTTTGATTGCTGTAATAGCCAATAAAAGGCTTTTCTATCGATTATTGAGAAGGGTATGAATAATTCCGGGCTTGACTGTATGTGTGTATGTGTGTGTATATATATATATATATATATATATATA
>NW_019476041.1:0-1363 GCF_002814215.2 Seriola lalandi dorsalis | reverse complement strand
TGGGTGCTGTTAGACACAGATTTCTTGTTGCTGTTTTTGTTTTTGCTTTTTGTCCTTGTTGGTGTAGAATCTCTCTCCCGGAAAAGGTTCAATGTTCATGTAATTTCAGACTGTCGTTCTCTTGTTTCACTTGTTGGTTTGTTTGTGGACCTCGAAGCAGAAAGATGGATGGATAAGTTGTCTCTTCACTTACGTTGCATAGTGGTCAAAGCTACCCAGGTACTCCAGAGCAGCCTGGTAGCAGAACTGGTACTCGTCCTGGGGGAGACACAGACAAAAGAAATGTGTAAGTGTTATAAACACACAGGTACTATTTTCAGCTGGCTGAAAATAGTACTATTGTAAAAGAGGCTTTACTAAAATCTGACTTTACTGCATGTTGGGAACATTGTCATATCTAAAAAGTATGTAATTGTAAACATGTGTTTTCTGGTTTTTAAATTTGCAATGTCTGCCCAATGAAAAGCGTTTACTTTGCGTGGATAATGTTGAAATGGAATTGAATTGTGAGTTTATAAAATTCTATTAACACAAATAATGAAATTAAAGTAAATACATATACATAATGTAAATACAATAAACCCAGATAAACAAACAAATTAAAAGCCTGGGATTGTCACACAGTGAAAACAAACCTGCTTTGATGAACTCAATAAAGAATACAAATAATGTTTTATGTATTATCCATTCCTGGACATAAGTAATAATTATATCCAGGAATGCAAAACAAAATGAGTATATGTAGTATTTTTAGTTTTTTCAAATGTAAAACTGTCAAACTGGAAAAACTGTTTAAGGATGATCAAAAATATAAAAGTATAGGCCTACTTTAAGGAAATCAAAGAGTTAAAAACAATTGGCTTAAAATGATGAATAACAGACAGAAATAACAGTAAAAATAATATTGGATGTAATATTGGACTGATATCAATATTGCTTTAACCATTCCTAATAGTGTGCAGTACCAGTGCTCTCCCTGCTCGTGTCTCTGCCATGCTTAATGAATCTTGTTACTCTGCCATGTTTAATGAATCAGTGTTTACCTCAGTCTGCACCATGGCTGGTCTCTGTGTCCGCAGCATTTTGACAGTCTGGAAGATGTCCACTGCCCCTTCATAACGCATCCTCTCCAGCACAATACTCAGAGTGATGAAGACACCTGTCCGTCCCACGCCAGCACTACAGGCATACAGGAAAACATTCTGCTATAGTTTACAGTGAAGAGCACTGACATCAATGTGCTGCATTCTGACAGGCCTAGTGTAGTAACCATGATGAAGCCTGCTGCATACCTGCAGTGAACGCTGATTGGTCCATCCTGACCAAACTGCTCCTTGGTTTTGTGCACTTGGCCAATGAAATC
>NW_019476040.1:0-1363 GCF_002814215.2 Seriola lalandi dorsalis | reverse complement strand
TTTTAGGCTAGTGCTGTTTTCATGTGCTATCTGGCTTCTGGCATAAATTACATTAATATGGTGAAACCGGGAAATATAATAAAGAAATAGTGGTTAAAGCAGTTATAATCAATAATTTTAAAATGACACTGGATCAAATGACTCATAACAAACATAATAGGGGCAGCTTGTAGTGACAAAACGACAGAGAATTTACACCCGAATCTGCAGTTCTCCTAAACTAGTTTTATAGTCTTTCAGGTCGTTGTTTATGTTTTGCGGCCTGCAGCTTTACTGTTTTGGTTCACTCTCACCGCTCTCACAGCAGCGTTTCTGGCCTTAGCAGGCAGCTGTTTTCAGCAGAAAAAGCTCTAAAAATAACCCACCACTGCCATTTGCTCAGCACCAAGTTACACAGCTACTAGCTGGTGATTGTCGTGGAGCATTTAGCAGAGCCACATATTACTAATCAAAGAGATCAAAAAAAGAATAAAGAGAGTGAATTCAATTAACCCAATGCCAGGTAGAAACAGGACAATGATAATGTTGTTCTTTAGCTGCTGGAATTGTAAATAGACAACTGTATGCTAACAGTAATAGCAAGTTTAGGAACTGCAGCTACTGGATTAGCAGACAACTGTTAGAGAAAAGTGATGCTCTTGCAGAACTACTGACATGTACACATGATCATAAAGGCTTAAATTAGTCCACAATAGTACAGGTGGCCAAACTCATACACAGGACCATTATCACTGCCACTCCATTATGGCCCTGGCCTGCGCCATCACTACCATCACAGCAGCTGACCTCATCAAAGCTGGACGACCCATGCTGACCTCATCAACACTGCGTGACCCCCTGTGACCTCATCAAAGCTGGACGCCCCACGGAGCCCTGAGGGCTGACGACAGGCCCTAAGAAAACACCCCATCCATTAGGGTGCCAAGAGCACTGTAAATGTGGAGTGTCAGCGCCAGCCATCCTCACTGTCATGCCCAATTCTCCAACCCCCCACCCAAGCGGCTCGCCGGACAATGGAGCCGCTGAACCTCCAACCCTCCCAGCCACAATGTCCGCCCACGTCGGCTGGCAGCAGTGACAGAGGGGGGTGCCGGATGGGGAGGCCTGCTGCAGGATGGGACTCTTATTGAGCGTTTGAGCGATGAGCCAGGTCATCACATCTACCCACCTCATCCATCATGCCCCACAAACGGACACAAATAAAGAGGACACATTCCTGCCTCCGCTCCCACTACCACATTCAAGCCCTCTCCAGCCTTTTCTCTGCTTCCCTCTCTCTCTGTGAGCCAAAGCCTGGAAAAAAAGAGGACCAGAGTTCAGGCTCTCCCTCACTCCTGGAGGCCATGGGAGCGCCAGAAGAAAG
>NW_019476039.1:0-1363 GCF_002814215.2 Seriola lalandi dorsalis | reverse complement strand
TCTCTGATGAGTAGGTTGGGTCTTGTAGCTGATATGGGAGAGGTTTGAAGAGGTCAGAGAGCACATTGCTGCAAACAAAACTAAGAGACAAATCAACGTACTAAATCATCTCCATTAAAAGCAAAAAGGTCTTTTGGTTTCAGCAACACTCCAGCTACATGTTAGGTGTGGTATAATTGTGGTATGTCGGCTTACAGATAATCAAGGCTCTTAAATCACTCAACTCAAATCACTAACAACTTGCAGAAGCTGCTCATCTGCCATGAAAAGCTGCAACAGAGCGTTTTTCTACCACAAACACTTTGGCGAACAGTTCCCGCTCTCTGTCTCTCTCTCTCTCTCTTTTCTGCAGCAAACCCAGAAGGAGTATCACTCATAGGTTTCCACAAACACTCTTCATTCTTTACCCATGCTGTCCCTCTGTCTTCTCCACATGTCACCTTCTTTCTGTTATGTGGCTCTGTCTGGTGCTGCTGGTGATGTTTACCTCTCTGACCCATGGTGTCTGGCCAGTAAACAGACACTGGCCTCAGTCCTGGTCTGGACTGGCTCCACATTTCTGTTCTGGGCCTTCTCCATATCCACATTAGCACTGAACCACAGCTGGCTAATGAAAGTCAGGCTCACGACTGCCCACAGAATGCCTGCACACAAGCTACTGGAGTGTCCTGAGAGCAGCAGAGGACTACTACTGTGGAAGTGCCAGTGATTTTGGAGATTTATATAAATATTTAAGGTTGGAAGAAATACATGGAGTCATGATTTATATTGTATATTGGGCAAACCATTTGAAAACATACTGTATTTCTGCAGAAAAAAAAAACATTAGTATTACATTAGTATTGAATTATGTCTTACACCACATCTTCAACCTCAGTTCTACTCTTCAGGCGACTCTGAACTGCTGCTCTTTCAAGCCACTCAGCCCTCAGTATTATATTACTTTCACAAACGCGAACGCATGTGTATGTTGTGTGATTTTTTTTGTGATTTTTTTTATGTATGTATGCACATGTGTATATGTGTGCTTGGGACACACTCACACATACACACTCTGAAACCATTTCCTCTGTTTTACCAGGTGGGGTGTCAGAACCTGACAGGGGTATCCACCTCTCTGTTCAGATTCAGTGTGTCTTGTTCATGTAGTTTCTTGAGGGAAGACGTCCAGTCCAAAGTAAACATTTGATCTGAGAGCTCACTCAGTCAAATGCAGCTGGCTCTATACAGAAAAGGCAGTGCTGACCATATGTTGAGTTATATGCAGGGATGCAGAGTGAAGATCTGCTTTATTGCTAATGATATTCTACTCTCACAGCTTCCAGTCTGCATCCCTTCCTGTACCCCCCCCCCCCCCCCCCCC
>NW_019476038.1:0-1363 GCF_002814215.2 Seriola lalandi dorsalis | reverse complement strand
CACACACACACACACACACACACACACACACACACACACACACACACCACAAAAATCCAACCCTTTAGGCTTTTTTTTGTTTAAAAAACAGGGTACAAAATAGAGCTTCCTTTTAAACTGAGTATTCTAATTATGAGCTTATAGCTTTGAAACCATGGCAACCAATGCTTAAGTTGATTGTTTCAGAAATAGGGAGAAAAAAGATTTTTGAAGAATTTAAATCCATCATGGTTGAAGTCCTAACTGTGAACAGTAATACGAAATGAAAAGAAAGTAATAGTTAGTTAACTGCTCCAACTGTTAGCGCTTATGTCACTCCAAATGTTCAATTCAAAGATTTTTTTCCGCTATGGAATGGGTATGCAAACATTAACACAGTATGCCCTTACAATCGAAAGGGTTTTAATAGCTTTAAAGAAAAAAAAGAAAACTGTGGTTGGAAGTCCACCACATAGTGTACATAATGTATGATTATGTAATTTGAATAGAAACATAGGTTAAATGATTTATGTTGTGGATTATACACCAACCTCAAGTGGATAAGGTGTTGGGCAACCAGGTACCATCAGATCAGAATGGATGAAGGGATGAACACCATTCTTCCAAAAAACATTCCCTTGTTTGGTGTTTTGATGATGATGGTAGAGAGCACTGTCTAACACGTCGGCCCAAAATCTCCCATAGGTGTTCAATTGGATTGAGATCTGGTCAGTGCAAAGGCCATGGCATATGATTCACATCATTTCATACTCATCAAACCATTCAGTGACCCCTCGTTGACAGAAATGTTTCATCATAGATTGAAGGTGATCAGACTCAGTATAAATTTGTATTGATTTTCAGTGACCCTTCCCTCTAAGGGAACAAGTGGATCCAAACCATGTCGGCAAAATGCCCTCCACAACATAACAGAACTTCCAGATCTCCTCACAGTAGGGGTCAAGCATTCAGGCCTGTATTGATTAGAAAAAAAAGGATGTTCTTCCTTGTTGATGGAGATGTATAAAATCTAAAAAAAATCTAAATTATTAGAGACAATAAAATCATTACATAAAAAGGATGTACCAATACCAAAATGTACCGGGTTGTAGCTAGTAGGTGGAGATAGAAGAGGTTGAAGAGGGACTTGAATTAAATCAGATTGGCAGCAGGAGGGTGTGATACTGAGTGTGCAGTGGACCTGTGGTGGGAGATGATGGTGGGGTATGACAGAAGGTAGGTTGGTTAATTGACTGTTCTGGGAGGTAAAGGTGGTAATGGTGAACGCGGCCTGTAGGGGGCACAGGTGGGGGGAACAGTGCTTTGAGATGTCGGTATAGTAAGTGAGGTAGTCACCGGGAAGGGGGTGTGTGAAGTAAACAAT
>NW_019476037.1:0-1363 GCF_002814215.2 Seriola lalandi dorsalis | reverse complement strand
CTTTAGACTTCCTCACTCAGGAAATGGTTTGAGGCCCTGTTTTTCATCTTTGTTGATGCAATTTTAACGTATTAGGCTATTTTCTTAACACGAGTAGGTTTTATAACACTGACATGTCAACGAGACGCATGAAGAACAACATGAATGTGTATGAATGTGAAGCATATGTGTGGAAATGACAACAGACCTTATGTAATAGAACAGTTTGCCACAAAGAAGTCATTAAGATTGTGAAAGTACTCAAGAAGAAATTGCCTTATGCAGTTATTGGTTTGTGTTTTATCTGATAAATGTGGAGGAGAAAAGCTTTTCTTTCTTTTTTGCATTCCTGTCACACGTCTTAAACTTGGTTTAAGACGTGCAGTGAGTTCCCCGAGAGATGAAAAACAAAGCCTTCAAGGTCAGAACGTTTAAACTGCACTGAAATCATCGTTAAGCACCTGGTTTAACTGTCTTACTCCTTTTCCCCTAAAGTCCCGATTTCCTTTTCTCTTCCTGGTAGTCTTTTATCTCATGAGTCACAACACAACACAACACAACACAACCAACCAAAACCAATCATCCATTTTCTGTCTCCGGCTCTGCGCTCTCTCTGCTGGTCTGTTTTGAGGATTGGCAGCCTCTTCCTGAGCTCATGCTGCCCTTTCCTCTTAATTAGCGAGTGAAATAACACAAACAACCTATCAATGCAAGGACAGTAATCAGCATACAGATAAGAATAATGCAGAAGAGTTCACTGAAGGTGAAAGTAGGCGAGCAGAAAGTGGCTGACAGCGGGGGGGCTCTGGATAAGGTTTCTAGAGGCACAAATTCTGTTGGTTTGTTTTTCCCATTTTCTGCTCCATTGAGCCCCCCAGGAAACTGTGCAGGCCTCCGGGCTTGATAGGTCATTACGGACAGCAGCTCCTCGGAGAGCTGTAATGTTACGATGGCAGTGACATGTGCTCCATGGTTGTAGGCAACATTTTAAATGTTAGTCATGATTCGACAGGAACTACTTAGTGGTGGTCAAACACAGTGGTGTGTATGATGGAAAACAAGCCTGAAGCCTTGTTGAAGTGGAGCTTATTTTAATGATTTCATTAAGACTTGTGTAGTGTAATCATATTCTATATTATTAACATCTTATGTTTTGCGTGTAAAATCTTCATTTGTAAATTAACTAGTAGTTAAAGGTATCCGATGAATGTAATGGAGTAAAAAGAACAAAATGAAGTGGATGGAAACAAAGTGAAGAGGAAATACTTAAGTAAAGTACATGAACCTCAAAACTGCACCTGAGTGAATGTACTTTAAAGGGGACCTATTATGCAAAATGCACTTTTCCATGGTTTTCTATCGGTAGTATGTGTCCCTGGCGTGT
>NW_019476036.1:0-1364 GCF_002814215.2 Seriola lalandi dorsalis | reverse complement strand
GGAAATTCTTCAATCTAGCTCAACATATCAGGATGTGTAAGAGCTACAAATGGTTATGGTGACAGTAACCAGTAAAGTGCTGCACCATCATGTAGCCTTCCTGCTGTGTTTAGGACTAAAAACCATGAGAGGTTATTTGGCTGCTTGGATTGACAACACTTAAAATATCTATCAATATTTTAGATGTGTGTATGTGATTTGTTATTTCAACGACTTGTTATACAGTTTGGGTTGCCTGCATTAGAAGCGACGAGGCTCATGAGTTTTTAGTCAGAGAATGGGAGATGGCAAAAGTCAGACCTCCCTCTAAGTTAGCTGATGGAATGTGGCCCAAGAAAAAGACTAAATAATTCAAGCTTCTAAAAATGTATAAACCATAGCAGGTATATATGACTCTAAGGTATTATTTTGACTGTAGCCAGAGTCACTGGTATGAGTTATTGCCTTACTGAGCTGTGAAAAGTGGGGCACACAGGAAGAGAAAAGAAGCAAGAGTGGAAGTAAAAAGGCACCATACCTGAAGACTGAAAGCAATTACAAATATGAAACCTAACAAGAAGTACTAAACAATAAGGTACTTATTGTCTTGCAGCAGTCATTCAGATGATACTGTGGATGAGCCCCCAGTATTTTTATATAAATCTAAGCCTGTCGTTTCATTTTTTGACATTGATGACATTCATGGAAAAATTAAGGCACCTTTTTTATAAAGTTACATATTCCTAACAAAGAAAAACAGTGAAGTATTAAGGTATATTGTTATTGTTATTATTGACTTGATCACTTTCTATGAAAGTGCTGCTTTAGTAGTCCACTGATTATCCCAACCATAAAACAGGACTTGGGGTTTACACTTCAGACAGGTGACATCATGCAAAAAGTAAAAGCGCCTGATTATCATCATCTCGAAAAGCCAACAGTCCTCGTTCGCTTCATGATTATGTTACACGGCAGTGTGACATGACAAAAGATATCTAATCTGCACTCACACAAAACCTTTTTAAAAAGCTCCTTCAGACTTGTGCCAGACTTATAGTGGAGAACATTTTCCTTTCCAGGAGTCTCAGAGGCAGTACAGAGATGCATGAGAGCAGCATAGTGGGTAGCACTATGTCTGTAAATGTTTGTGGTTTTTGGTCGACATTGTAGTCATGCAGCACTTCTAGACTCCCGTGAAGATCTCCTACATAGTCAGGCACTGGCAGCTCCCCTCACTCCAGCTGTGGGGAGCCCAGCTAATACTGGCTTTCTCAGCACTAACTCTCTGTAAGAGCAACATGTAAACCTCAGTATACTGTAGGTCTCCAGCAGAATAGTTTCAAGCTGACAGATCCTAATGATACACCAAAGAACCACAAATAGGA
>NW_019476035.1:0-1364 GCF_002814215.2 Seriola lalandi dorsalis | reverse complement strand
TATCAGGCTACTGAAGAAAATGAAACCTGACTCAGCAGCTGAAATTCTGCCCCAAAAGAAAATGTACAAAATCAGAATAAAAGTTTGTATTGAAATTAAATTAAAATACAATTTAATGAATTTGAAACCCTATATTTCCAAAAAAAACTACATTAAGACACTTGAATTGCGATGCATTTTAGGATCAGAGGTCAGCTTCTAAATTACAGCCAATATATAACTGATACTATGATGCCTTTTCCTTTCTCATAAGTAAGAGATGTGATATTTTTCAGTCTGAACTAAATTCCCCACTTTACCATCACCATCCTCCCTGCAGTTGTTCCTGTGTGTGATTACTGAATCACAGGTTTTTTGCTCTAAGTGTAATGTACTGTTCGTGTAACACAGCACTGATAAGACAACACTAACCCTCTGTACATTTACTGTGAATGCTGTGCACAAATATTTAACTATGTAGAAGTTGTTTTCAGAGAAGAAAGAATGTCAGCAAAATGTTTCATCTCAGGGGAGAAAAATAAGCTGAAATCTTCAACTATGCTGACAAAGAACAGACACCAGCAGGAAGAATGGAAAGCAGAGGGAAACCTGGACCATTTCCTGTAACCTTTAACTTGAACTGACTGTGCAGAAAAACAAGGATTCCACTCCAGGATCTCCAGAGTCCACTCCAGTACAGCAGAAACTGCAAGGGTTCAAATATGTCCAGTTTGCATCTAAATCAGCCACATTTCTCAGGTGGTCCATGAATTAAGCAGCAAAGTTTGAACAGCCTCTCTTCATCTGCAGCATGACCACATCTACACTGACATTCAGGTCAGGCTGAAAACATGTTGTTAGTTATAGGACCTGGACTGAGCTCAGACCTGCAGTACTCTACTGGACACGGTGTCAATTCTGTGCAATCCGCATTGTACAAAAACATTTAGAAGCCTAACCACTCACAATGGACCTCACGCCAACACAATCCGGAAGGTAGCCCTCCCAAAAACCTCTTACACCCCGGGGTAACACCAGAGGTCCATTTGAAGCCAGGAAAAACCTTGTTAAAATGCAATATCTGTAAGCAGAGTACATCCAACTTACTCCACTACAATGTTGTTGATCCTGTCTGCTGCTGTTTCATCCTATTTTTAAAAGGTAACACATTAAGTGCTAAAATAGAAACACAAACTAGGAACAGAGCAGAGTGCGATTTCATACTGCAGCATTCTGTCATACAGCCAGCACTGGGACACATTATAGACATACCACCCCTGTAACTGATGTGGAAATATAGGGCTAAGATATGTCAAGTGTTTCATTACAGCTGATACTCACTCATGACAACTTTTTGGAGAAAGATGATAGTGACAGAAACTGAG
>NW_019476034.1:0-1364 GCF_002814215.2 Seriola lalandi dorsalis | reverse complement strand
TGTTACCTCTCTCCTGCAGTACTCTAAGTGCTTTGTTTTTTGCCTGCATGTGTGTTCTCAGATGCTGCGGATGGTTGTTTTCTGCCCCCCCTGGCTCGGCTCCAAATAGCTGCACTTCCTCTCCAACGTTAGCGCTGCCTTCAGCTGGAGCTTACACTGGGAAAGCGAAGGTTATTGGCTACACTGCTCAGCGGATGAGAAGGGATCAACCCTAGAGAGAGGGAATATACCTTCAGGTGAGAAATTAATTGAGCCTGTAGATTTTGGTTGCAGTGAGATACCTCCGCTGATAGGCCGCATTCTCGCTCCCTGACTGTGTATCTTCTTTCTCAAATACCCTAAGAACATTTTAGCACTAGTTCATGGAGCACACTGAATAGAGAGGCATTAGGTCTGAGAAGTCAGACTTTATATATGTGCCTGTCTGCCACAGTCAGGCCTGTTTTCCCTCAGTAGAGCTGATGACTCCATAACCACATCCACGAGGCAAAGCGATGTCAAAAAACCAGGAAATCACAAGTAGCACTTAAATTATCCTGTTTCATTTTTGAACTGAGGGAAATAAAAATCTTCACGATGTGTGTGTGTGTGTGTGTGTTCAGTGTTTGCATGTGGGGCAAGGTTTCCATAGAGACTAGGCCAGCTAATCCGACGAGCTGTGGAAGACGGAGAGAACAGGTCTGAAGTGCTCAGCATTACGGCGGCTTCTAAAAGCTCCCTGCCTCTCAGCGCCTTAGTCTTCATTACCTCCACATCCCCTTTTGATTGGCTGCGTTTATCCTGAGTACCCCAGGTTTGGGAGGGAACCGTAACCCCATACAACCCCCCTTACCGCCAACAACACACACCGCCAGCATCGTTCAAGTTGTCATAGCAACCCCTGAAGGTAGGAATTTGGACTCATAAACTAGATATTGTATCATGTTCTGTACCTGGTAGTTTAAAGACAATACACTGTTCTCCTCTGGGCCTGTTATATACCACGAAGCAGCACAAAATAGCGACTACAGTGTATGGTTTGTGGGTGTTAAAGTGATATAAAAAATGAATTTTGCATGTCCTTGGATGTGCTAAGTGGCAAGATAATGTGGCTTTTCTGTTTGGGTTGGATGGTGTTAGTTTGTGCAGCACTTTGGCAAGCATTCAGTCATCCTGTGATTGAAATAGAAAATTAGCTGGGGGTCTTAAGCCCCTCCGCTCGTGCCATGCAGTGCTCAGCGTGTTCGCATTGCTTATCTGGAGTCAACTTGAACACTCCAGCTCAGTTAGGGTTGAGTAAATGCTGGCAAGACACTGGACCCTTGCCATGAAGCTTTGGTTGTGGGGTGAAAGAAGCATTCGGATTTTATACTTAAGCAAAGACA
>NW_019476033.1:0-1364 GCF_002814215.2 Seriola lalandi dorsalis | reverse complement strand
GACGTTTTGTTCTGCAACAGTGACTTAAAAAGCTCAATGTATATTTAATTATGCCCGCAATAACCTCACAGCATGTGCTGAGGCTGATTCAATTTATCTACCTTCATAGAGATTTAACTGTGCTATTTTTATGAAAATATCTTCTATCTCTGCATGCAGATGCCCGAGCTGAATATGAATATGGCATAAGCTACAGAGTGCAGAATATGCATACAAAATAACATTAACACATGAGAATGTACTTACACTTTGAAGTTAATATGTCACCATTTGCAAACATTTAAAGACATGATTGATTTCAGCGTGCATGACAATTAGCAGTAATTGTCAGCCGAATTTATACTGCTTGCCTTTCTTCTAATTTCGACTAGTTATTTTCTTATTTATAATTCATCAGCGCACTTTGTCTGCATGTGGCATATGCTATCATGATTTTCAAGACAGTTAAGGCACCAACATTTTAACCCTTCAAAGCTCTATTACTTAGCTTTGAAAACTTAAATGGCAATGCTGACTGACAGACTTATTTTACTCTGTCAGCTGACATGATCCACCGTTGTAGAAGTGTTTGTTTGAAGTTATAATTAAATTATATAAGTTGTTTTCCATTAGGTCTAAACCCTTATATATGATATTATCTCCACCACATTCACTGATTACTTTTTAAACCAGAAAAGCAAGCTGTGTACTTCCAGAAGCACACACAGAGAACTAATATGAAGGACCTACATTAATGGGCAGCAGAGTTTACACTGATTAGATGAGGCATGGAAATCACAAACATCCCCGGGAGGGACAAACATTGCAGGAAGGAAAAACAGTGCTTCTGTTTCAGCCTGAATGACGTCACATTTTGAGACACACTTCTTACTGTGGTTGCTGAGGCATCCAAGTTTAATCACTGTCACTTTCATAGAGACACAGCACATGACAAATAGCCTGGGTGTTCAACTTTTGTTCCGAACTGACAGCCATCAAGTGCATACTATCAGCCTATCAAGAAAATAGGGAAAGAATGCTGCAACATGATGTAAGCCTACAACACTGCAAGCAATGAGGATGTTCGAAAGATAATGACAATGCTTCCAACACACACTCACAACAAAACCATGCTATTTAAAAAATTTGTAAGGTTTTCTACATATTATATATATGAATGACACATAAATAACATTAATATAGGATCAGACTAGGTTAAAAAGGGCATGAATGGGATTTAGAGAAGGCAAGTCTCTGAATGTCTCTAATGCAGTAGACTTGCTATTGTGCTTTTATTAAGCAGGTTGGAAGGTTGAATTAAATAACCTAAGTCATCTTTGTAATTTCAAACATAGTCCTCTACTTATTTCCCTTTATGGGCACGA
>NW_019476032.1:0-1365 GCF_002814215.2 Seriola lalandi dorsalis | reverse complement strand
GGGTTCATACACTTGTTAATAAACTCCTAAAGACTTGGTACTCTCGCCTTGACTCCTCTCTCGCACTCTGATCCTCTTCTCCCCCGGCATCTTCCACTTGTGGCTAAGAACTAGGCCTACTTTTAGTCCTGACAAAAAAACATATCTTGTCAGTAACATGAATTTATTCATGAATTTTTTTTTTTTTCCCCATATTAGAAGAACTAATAATTTTTGCACTGTTTCACCTGTCCTTGCAATTCTCCTCCTCGCGAACTCTCTTTTTAAAATAATCTGTGATTTGAGACATTTCTGGAAAAAAAACATGCACAATGGGATTTAACGTTAAGTTAGGGAAACTGTTCAAGAAGCTGGGTGTGCTTGGATGTAAAAGAG
Organism: Seriola lalandi dorsalis; assembly: GCF_002814215.2. Lineage (NCBI taxonomy): Eukaryota > Metazoa > Chordata > Actinopteri > Carangiformes > Carangidae > Seriola > Seriola lalandi. The sequence continues at coordinate 990 of NW_019476032.1, read as the reverse complement.
ATAATATTCATCTGTAGGATTGCCACCTTTTATCTGTAGGGTTGCTACCTTTTATGTGAAAAAACGTGGAAACTGGTTTGGTTTTACTTGACATTACATTATTCACAGCACTTTGAGGACATAACATGAATGAAAATATGGGACAAACAGCATCCCGTATTGATCCAAATCCACCGGATACTGAGAAAAAAAGTATTAGAATTTTGTCGGGAGGCAGAGGCGGCACGAAATTTGACGGAGGCAGCCGCTTCACAATTCTCTATGCAGGAAAAACTATACTGCTGTATTGTTCCACAAAAGTTATAGTAGACAAGGTTCATATCATAGTAAACAATACAAACTCTGATCATGATAGAAATATTTCCTTGATAAGATAATGGGAAATGCTGTTGATAACATTCAATCCTTCACAACATACTAACAACCAGTTGGATCACAGATAAAAAGCTATTTCTAACAAATATTCCATGACAGCCCTGTAGGAACAGACAGCCCACTTCCCAAAACAGACACAGCAGAGTTGGTTGAGCAGGCCAAGAACACCACATGCAATTGTTTTGCTATTGCCTTAAATGTAAAGCGCCCTTGTGGATAAATTAGGTAATTAGACAGTCCTAAACGTAACAAAAAATCTACAATCAATATCTCTAAACCCACAGCGCAACAAAGAAAGTGTCTTGAATATAGCAGAACATTTAGTGGCAAAACAGCTGTATATTTCCCTCAGGAGTTGGTGGGGACCAAAACAGAGCTAAAAGGACAGTTGCTGCAGGTTTGACAGGTAGATAAAAGAGGTGCCAATGCGAGTTACACTGACAAATAATCCTCAAACCATACAAAACAATAAAGCAAACAGCAAAATAGCACGGGAATATTCAACACAAAAAAACAGCTCTTCAAAAGCAAACAATTCAAATTAAATTTCAATGTTGCACTCAACCACGCAAGAAAGTAAGTTTGGGTGTGTGCGTGCGTGTGTGTGTGTGTGTG
>NW_019476031.1:0-1365 GCF_002814215.2 Seriola lalandi dorsalis | reverse complement strand
TCAGACAAATATTAAGAGTATATTATGTGTATATATATATATATATATATATATATATATATATAAATATATATATATGATAGCTATATACTTATTTACCATGTTTGACATGTTCTGTCCAATGCTACTGACATGCAATAAAACCAGTACATCACAATTTGCAGTAGTAGCATAAACGTGGATGACAACTTAGTCAGAGATGGCTCCAGTTTGTACTCACCCTGCTGAGAAGACAGACAAGTGAGTTGTAATGATAACAGTTGTCACTGCGGACAATAGCTGCTAACTGTACAGCACCAGTGGAGCCAAGATTAGATCACAGGATTCAGGACACGATTCAAGTTATAGTAATTACGCTGTACAATCAAGTGTGTCAGTGATGACAGTCCTCCAAATCCCCTATTCAAAGATAAGAATGGTTTTGACTTAGATTCTTGGCACACACTCATTTTTTTCTCTACATTGTGGTATTCCATCTATTTTCTAACTCTTCAATCTGAAAAAAAGATCTGTTGACTTTCAGATCCCAGGGGCTATTATCCTGTTGTCGTTGCAAGGAAACAGGGATGTGATGTGACTAAATATAAATGGAATAACGACAGGTGTGTTTGTGAATGTCATACTGTTTGTTACACTTCTGGCAGTAAAATACAAAATCTACACAAATATCTGCGGCTCTACAAATCTTTGCATGAATGATTTCTAAAAAATTGTATTTTATTCCCGACAAATACTACACAAAGTGGTCAGTGCAGCAGTGTGCATATAAACAGAATTGCACGCTCAAATCACACGCATTTCAGTCTTATTTGATAAATGCTGTAATGTAATTCTTACCAGGAAAAGAAGACACTGGGTGGGTAATGAGTTTGTTTCTTTTTGGTCCCTAAACAAAGCTAATCTCTGGCATAGCAGTAGGCCAGAAACTCTGGCTGTGGAAAGCATAATGTGATCCCCATCCATCACAATGGTCCACCGTTTACACCTGAGCACTTCTCTTTCAATAGCATCCTCAGGGGTCTACAACTGGCAGCAATCAGGTGTGCTGAACATGGAGTATTGCATAATGAAGTCAAACCTTGCCACACAGGTTCTAAATTGAGACACAAACTTCAAATAAGTTGAAGTATGCAAGAATTTTTGGGGACCTACAAATTAAACTCCATTACACATGTTGTTGTGCAGTTGTATCCAATAATGTGATACTAAAATATAACACAGAAGATGTGCTGCAAAGTAACACAATGAACCACCTTCAGACATTCATGCAAAGCAGTAAAAGCCATCACCAAATCATAGCCACATCACATTCTGTTCATATATATATATATATATATATATATATATATATATATATATATATAT
>NW_019476030.1:0-1365 GCF_002814215.2 Seriola lalandi dorsalis | reverse complement strand
AGTCTCACTATTAGTTGTCATCATCATTACCACTCAGTACCACTTAACTCTGTGTGTGTGTGTTTGTGCACGTGTGTGTGTGTTGTGCACCTGTGTTCGTGTATTTTGGGAGGACCAGTTTGATTTATAGCCCTTACTATGGGGTGAGGACATTTTGACCGGTCCTCACACCTTCAAAGGGCTGTTTGAGGGTTAAGACTTGGTTTTAATGTTAAGGTCAGAATTAGGTTTAGGTTAGGGTTAGGATAAATGTTAGTGTTTGGCATTTAGTTGGGATGGTTAACATTAGGGTAAGGGGAAAAGGAATGCGTTATGTTGATGGGAATCCTCACAAAGTTAGTTAGGAGTGTCAGCCCAGCTCTTTGCAGGTAGAAAAATCATAAACAATAAATGGAAAAATAGTTTTTACTTTGGAAGTAACTAAAATAAAATCAGAAAAGTAGCTACTCAGACATTTCGCTGTCCAGAACCTGCATGCTCAATTGCTCACACCTGGTTTCAGTTACTCTGTACTCGTTGGATAGAGCTTTGCTAGGTTTCAAAACACCACGTACTAATAGACAACAGGCATTGATGTCACATTTTCACCTGAGTACACCCCACCGGAGTGAGTATAGAATATAGAAGCCTGTTCCTACTTTCTTTTAGATATTGTCAGCCTGATAACATCAATTTATGTGCTAATTGTGGATACAATATTTCAGTTTTAGTACATTTAATTCAGAAACACATGCTTCATTAATTTTTACAAAGCAGCTTAGAAATGATCTGTTCAAATTGCTTCTCTTCTCTTTATTCTCCTGAAGTCTGTAAAACTGAATTCAGAAAGAATTCAGACATGCGTCAGTCAGAGCGCAGTTAAGAAGAAGAGATCTAATTAGACAAAACAAGTAAAAACACCTGTGTGGGTGGACCGTTGCTGTGTCAGGGCTTTAAGTTAAATGTGAATTAGTTCTGTGTCTGTGTCAAAACAGACAACTAACAAAGTTGTGAAGTGTGCATAGAGTAGTTGAAGTTCTTTTGTGTCTGCAGGTGATAAATTAATCTTTTCAATCTAAGGCAAATGCTGGCATTACACTACAAAGAGCTTTTTCAGCTATTATCACAAATCTCCAAGGCAACATCACACATGTATGTAGCTGAGTACCGAGTAAGTAAGAGTGTTTAGTTTTTCTTTAGATTGATAGGTTGAGACATTAATTGAAACATTTTGCTGTCACCAATTATACCCAACTTTAAGCGAAATATTTAAATGGGTGAGTTGAAAACAAAAATCACCATCTGTACAGTTGTCATTAAGGAGGAAATTAGCTATAGAGACATAAACTGTTTTGTACAAGGCTGTAAACAAGTTTTTTTTTTTTT
>NW_019476029.1:0-1365 GCF_002814215.2 Seriola lalandi dorsalis | reverse complement strand
CACTACTACCTTATTATTTTAAAATTATGAATCTTGACAGGAAAGTAAATTGTCATTGACTATACCTTTTATGTGTCCCATAGAATATTATTTTAAGTATTTAAATGTTCCCCTCATTTGTTAGCATATGCTCTGCAAAGATTGTACATGATGTATTATTAAGTAATTATTTGTTATTATTTGTGAAGTATTAAAACCGATGTTCCGTCAAATGTCCGCTATCATAGAAATATTCTGAATGTAAAAGAATGCATAAAAAATGATCCAATATCTATATATAAATAGCATGTATTCAGTGTTGGTACATTGAATAAATCTTGTGAAATCTTATATAAATGGGTTCTACCAAAATAAGGAGGTGAATAATGCTTAAGGTGCTCACAGTAAAACATGGCTCTTTATATCACATTTAGTAGCAGCCACAACCGCCAATGTTTTTGGTTGAACTGCAACAGTGGGGCCAGCTCTATAATTGGTTGAATGAGTGATCATATTCCCAGCATTGGTCGGCCAAATGCCACATGACTGAGTTGGAGTTTCCCCATTGGCAGTAACGCTAGAGGGCTTTTAATTTGAAATGGTCACAGGAAGTGTTGAGTTGGTATTAACATGTAACGGCAAACAGGAGTGAATGAAAGCTAGGCTTCATACTAAAATACCGGTATGACCAAACTGTTGTGAATCCCAGAGGGAGGCTGTTCACTGTGAGAGACAAAATAAGAAAGATATTCTGTCACTCTAACTTTCTCTCCGAGTGATCATTTTGCAAGTAAATGTAGCCAAAATCACAGAACAGTTGAATTAAACAAACAATATAAAGGACTGAAAACAGCTGGCACTAGGCAGAATGTAAATAGGACACTATGATGTCAGTTGTTTACAGCTCTGCCACATAGTTTTCAACTACATCCTCAATTTTGCACATTGGCCATATTTGTTCCAGCCATGTACTAGGTTTTAAACTAGTCTTGTTAAATTCTATACATTAAATTAGTATTTTTAAACCTACCCCTTGTTAGGTAACTGACTTTAAAAAAGGCCTGAGGACACACATAACATTTTTCACAGTCTGACAGTTGTGAATCCCCACTTCCACATGCCTGACTCAGGTCAGTGGTAGAAGTGGCAAAAGTAAAGGCTGAACTTTATGGCTCACATTTACAATTTGATTTAGAAAAAAAAAAAACACACTAGAGCATTTTTATTAAAGTTTACTAAATGCAAACGCTTTGCTGAGCAGACATTTGCAGTGTTGTGTCAACAAGAAACATTATACAGTATGTAACACTAACTACATTATAGGTTGCTTAGCTCTCCCAACTCTTCAGTATTTCTTTTTTTTTTTTTTTTTTTTTTTTAACAAAC
>NW_019476028.1:0-1365 GCF_002814215.2 Seriola lalandi dorsalis | reverse complement strand
GATGACTGTGTAGTTTACCTCTCATTCGATAAATAAGTGTCCCATAGGCGCTGTCCATCTGGTAGGCAAATATGAAGCCAAGAGGAACGATGGGAGCCAACAGGACCGGTTTCTTTCTTTTAACGGCCCTGAATAGACAGAGACAATTAAATATGAATACTTCCCACTGTCAACATGTGATAAAACGATAAGTAACAGCACTCAGTTATATTTCAATAACATAAGATTAAGTTAGGTTAAGATAAGTAACACAGTAGACCATTATGTTGACTTTTTTAAATTTTCACAACACATAAATCTTAGAAGTGAGTGAGTCAGACTCATGACGACCCAGCTTGAGCCATTTAAATGTGTCATGTTGCCATAGCGCCACCTGTAGGTGGCTTGTGGCTTTTAGCATAACTAAAGGTCTACATAGTTAAACTTGATGTGGCTACTGTGTCACACTTAAAACACTTACAAAACGTCACACATAGAGCTACACCAGTAAAGGCCACTGGACTACAAAGTGTGATGACTTTAATATTGGAGCTGTGAAGACTCAGTTGAGTGAGGATCACACTTCACAGCTGTCATTTATGGGCCAGTACAGGTTGCTCTCTCACTGTGTATTATTACTAAAAACCAGAAAAAGGTCACACACACAGTGAATTTTATCTATAAACAAAATACCTATGAGGTGACCTTAATGAGCTGTTACAAAACTCACCCTACAGTGAGTCCCACTGTAGCCACTGAAAAGAAAGTGCCGAAGTATTTGAGAAACTCTCTGGACCAGGCAATCTGCATAGCCATCTGTCTCTCCCTCATTTGGTTCTGCATCAGGATCTGACGCTCCATCTGCGCAAACGCAAACAAAAATGCGCACACACACACACACACACACACACACGCACACACACACAAGAGAAAGGACAGAGAAGACCTTTAAAGCCAAATATGGAGACTGCTTTGTGACTCTCAGTGTACAACTTTATAGCTAATGATTTAAAAATCTGAATTTTTATTCTAAAATTTGATTCAAAAACAAATTCACAAATTAAATTACCAAACGGTAATTAGCATTTACCAACATAAATGCCAATATGTTAAAGAGACAGTATCTTCGTTACATAGTTTGTCTAGCAGAGAGTACTGAGAAGATTATTTTTTAACTCTATAATGTCTCACTCAGTACGTATCCTGTGCCCATTTCTTTAATAAACAAAATTTGAGGGGTAATGTATTTATTTAAGTAATGTGTTTCTGCAGAAAAAAGGGATACTGGATGATATTTCATTATCACATTATTTAAACGTTAAGATACTTGTGACTTGTACTTGTGTTGGCAAAGAAAGGACATGTCAAACATACAATGCAGAAGTC
>NW_019476027.1:0-1365 GCF_002814215.2 Seriola lalandi dorsalis | reverse complement strand
CTATTATTAAATCAATTAATTATTTAATCAATTTAATAAATTATTATCATTATTATTTAGTAACTTCCTTTGAAATTCTAGAATGACATTACACTCATGAATCCCAGAATTGTTTCGTTACTGCGACGTCGTCGTGTTTGAGCAGGAGTTTGATTTCACTTTCTTTTTGTGTTCAGTCAACAAACGGTCTGAGACGTCACTGAGTAATTAATAAAAGCTATTTGAATTCAATTTCTTCTTTTTAATTATAACAATTTTGACCAACTTTGTACAGGAATCAAAACAACCACCAAACTGATTTGAAATGAAATAAAAAATTTACATACATTTGAATATCATTTCAACTTAAAACAAGCATGAGGAATTAACAAGATGAAATATTACATTTTCTAATTCTTCAAACACCAGTCATGAGTTTTGTGTCTTTCAACGATTTCCAGATTTTTATTAGAAAGCATTTTCACTGCCCCTTGAAGAATGAAATTAATTGCATGCCTACCCTGTTGTCTCTTGAAGGAAAGCTTTAAATAAGATGAAAAGCAAGGCCCAGCAAATGACTGCGCAGTTTGAAGTCACAGTTTTCCTTTTGTGGTGTGAAAAAAAGATGTTTCCTAAAATCACGCAGCGGCTTTCGTGTGTAAGATTTAGTTATTTGTTTCTCTGCGCTCTGAGATGTCACTTCCAGATACTTAGATACAAGGGGCCACGGTGAAAAGTGATGATGATATGGCTTCGAAACAAGCTCCTCCAACTGCGGCCGCCTCTTCTGACACGCACAATGAACGGATCACCTCCCCGCACATAGAAAAAGAATGTAATCCGCCCAATAAAGATGTGTTTACAACGGCACAGTGAGACAACATGCTATTTTCTCTTATTCAGACGCCTCTTATTCATTCTGCCCTACATTCTTAAACTGTGACGAGAAGTGCTGAAAACAAGCTGGTGTCATTTTCCACATGCCGCTCGCCTGAGGCGGTGACTTCAGGGACGGGCTTTGCAACTACTATTATGTGCAAAATTTAGTCCACATTCAGCACACAGTGTAACCCCTCATTAGTATTCTCTTCACTGGTTGGAGAATACAGCAGCTGACTGTTGATTTCCTGTGGTTAATAGACAGAAAGGGTTTGGGCTGATATCTAATCACCAAGAATAACTGCTGCCTTTTATGTTTTATTTTTACTTTTTCTTCATGTCTGCAGCACAGTTTAGAATTTTTCATTCTTTCTCTGCAAATACATTTAGTTGTATAAAAGACGAAGGCTGAGGTCTCGGAGGAAATAAAGAAGAGGGTCATGAGGAAACTCAGGACCACATTAAAAAGCCTCACTGAGGCCTCCATTCACATGCACAGGGATCCCA
>NW_019476026.1:0-1475 GCF_002814215.2 Seriola lalandi dorsalis | reverse complement strand
TTTTATGCCTTTAATGGACAGCACAGTGGAGAGTGACAGGAAACGGGGAGGCAGAGAGAGGGGGAATGACATGCAGTGAAAGGCCGTCCGATGCGGGATTCGAACCGGGGCCGACTGCAGCGAGGACTGTAGCCTCTACACATGGGGCGCCTGCTTAAACCACTACGCTACACGACACCCCCAACAGTGTTTTCTAAAGAGGCACAAAAGTGACGCATTCAAGTCAGACCACGAGGGCAAATTTGTCCCAACACAAAGATATTTTTGCCCTATAAAACGCTATAGATCCTCATCAATAACGTTGGTTCAGTTTACATAAAAGCAAGCGAGATCATTAAGCAAGTAAATACTTGCAGAATGCCTTTGAAAGGCAACAAAAACCACATCAATCTGATTCTGGACAATCCAAAAAGTGTTTGTCATTATGTTGTGTTTCAAAACAGTTGATAGCCAAACTATTTTTGGTAGCCACAGACCATGACAGGAAGTGGATAAAAGTACATTTTTGCACTCTTGGTTGAAAATCACCACTTGAGCACAGTAATAACAGAACAGTTATTAATCAAAATCAGCTATCACCGACATCAGTTGCCTTAGTGCTAAACACACTGTTAGCATGATGTAATTCAGGTGTCTGTCATGTGACTGTTAAACTCTCACTGATCTTTTGTCCCACTGAAGCAGGTTATCACTGAATTTTACGTTCACTTCTGACGTTTCACGATTCCAGGGCTTTTTCAAGTCCTTTCTCAATGTGTGCTACTGCTATGAGGACACGCAATTGATGACATGCATATGCAGCCACCAGTGTGTCGGAGAGTTCAAAACAGTTCTTAAATCTAATTTCATTTTGAACTCTGGAAGTGCACTTTAAGGAAATGCAGTGAATGCCAGTTCAGTCTTGCATCAGTGATTATCCATCAGTGGAGCGGGAAAGGAAGTAAGCTGTTTTTTAGTGGGACACACAGTGAGGATGCCAAGTGCTCTAGCCAGCTCACCAGCATGAGGAGCTAATGCAGAGCTGTATCAGGCCTCCAATTACCAGCTAGCAGTCCCTATCTTTGGTCTTGGACATCCTTATATTAATAATAAGACCACTGGCAGAGACTTATTTTCACTGGAGCTCAGGCTCACTTGCGCTAAATATGTTTGATCACAAAATGGATGATTTTGGTTGGACAAAGAAATTCTTTATTGTGCTGCCTAGTCTCACTGACGTAAAGAAGCCTGCATGGGGCACTAAATCAGTCCAAACCACTTAAAAGTATAAAGGCCAGTGCAAGCCCTTGAGTATTGTAGACTAGACAGTGAAGAATATGGGAGGAAAGAAGAGAGGGGCTTGAGGCGCTATAATAATGTTGATTGCCTGAATCTATAACGTTTTGGCCCACAGTGTGCAGGGTGAGACAGAGGCCTTATTCAGTAAAAATAAAAAAAGATCATTTTAAGTTATGCGACCAATTTGCAACAAAAAA
>NW_019476025.1:0-1366 GCF_002814215.2 Seriola lalandi dorsalis | reverse complement strand
TATTCATGATAAATACAGGGACTCCAGAGGACTAAATAAACCATAGAATTACATTTATATGACTTTTGGGAACAATATTATTAGATCAGATGTAGTAATATTTCTGTAAAATATTAAACATAGCACAAGTCTTAACTGAAGGTGCACAAGGTTAAAAACACCTTGTGAATTTAAATACACATCTTCCTCCACCCTCAAAGATTCCTGTAATGAATGGATTAATTAATTGTGATCTCTAAGTTGTTGAGGATATTCTTCATAGATTAGTCAATTAAAAGTAATTTTCCCTTGTTCTGCAAAGCTACGGATGTAAGATAGTAACAATAATAACAAAATAAATAATATCCACATAAAAAAGCAAGGATTAAAGTCTCGAAATATCTCGTCATTCTATACTTGTGCACTGTCGGACATTAAGCAGTTGGCAGCAGAATTCACCTTCAGATGAAACTGATGAAAAAATGTATCAGGGAATTCACTGTGAGAAGAAGGAGGAAGTGTCACTCCAATTTCGATGGCCATTACTTAAGGTTTCAACAGGAAAAAAAAATTAATCAGTGATACAGATTCACATGCCATCATTTAAACTGTAGTTATGAGCAACAGGGGAAAGACAGGTCATGTCAGCCTCCGACTTCCTGATTCAGATATTGGGAAATTCTGTCAGAGAAAATTGGCAAAACCTAGTGAAAAGAACTACAGATATATGTCAACAAATTCACCGCCGCTGGCTGTTACATCAAAATAAAATTGGTTATTAACCCTCATACAATCCATTCAGATCATTTCCTGGAGCTACCTGCTGATTGTTTGTATCTGGTTTCACTTGATTATGAGCTGCTACAAATACGTAAGACAACAAAAGTAGTTAATTTAGGCTGTTCATCTTGAAATAATGTATTGGTGTTTGAATGAGCAGGATAATCAAGTTAAACTTTTTCAGTTTTTAACCTCTCCCTCCCTTGTATTTCACCTCTCGCTCAACTTGTCTTGATGATCATCATGTTCGGTTTAATTCTTGTTAAAATTATGTGAATTCTCAACACCTGACAGAGAGCATTGTCCAGTTCCACCCTCAACCAGTAATTTGTCACCCAATTACAATAATCCTTCTGGTGACCCCTGACGACCCTGCTGACCCTCAGCCTGGTTAAAACAACCTAAACCACTTGACACAAAGTCTAAAAAGGTGAGGAATGACAAGTATGCTTGAAACGAGCACACACACATGCATACACATGAGGACGAGCGCGCACACACACACGCACACACACACATGCATACACACGAAGGACGCGCACGCACGCACGCACGCACGCACGCACGCACGCACGCACGCACGCACGCACGCACACACACACACACA
>NW_019476024.1:0-1366 GCF_002814215.2 Seriola lalandi dorsalis | reverse complement strand
TGGCTGCATGTCATCCCCTCTCTCTCTCTCTCTCTCTCTGACTTTTCTGTCTCTCACACTGTAACTATCGCAAAAATGTCCAAAAAAATTACTTTAAAAACTTGGGACACTCACAATCTTCAAGCTTACTACTAGTGCTCACTGTGGTTCAAGCTCCAAAATTCTGGATCCAATAATGTAGAAATGTAATATAGAAAGCTCTCTTCAGAGCCACAGTAGACATTATACAACAGGTTGGAATATCCCTTTAAAAAGAGCATGACTCTCAAAAAATACTTCTAGCATGTCCCCAGTACATGCTGGGTAAATAAGCTCAAACTCACTTTCTTTTACACGCATAGTGTGGACTTCCTGTCTAAATACGAGATCACACACTTGTCATGCATTTAAGGAACAGACACACTGTGGGTGGAAGACTTTAAAGAAACTCATGTGAATGCAGGGAAAACACACATGATCCAAGGTTCTTCCTTTCCTTGAGACAACAGGCCTTTTTCACAGAAGGCATTTTAAACTGCACAGGAAGTGCATGAGTAAATAATAAAATGGCTGATTTCCACTCAGCTGCTTCAGTTTCAGGGTCCTGGTTTTGTGCATAACGGCTCACGGTCACACTGTCATGACACACATGCCAAGTCTATGCGTCCTCTGAGAAAAAGGTGTAACAATGAGTGTCCTATACTGTCCCAACTCCTGTGGGGGATATGGGGGGCAAGTCCCTATATGCGACACAGCTATAGAGCCACTGTCAAAAAAAGTCAGAAGAGATGCTGATCATTTAAAAAAAAATATAACAAGTACAAAGAAACTTTTAATGTCTTCCACTATTAAAATGCTCATCAATATTCATTCCAACAAGCAAATAAAAGTAGGTACTCATTAAATTTAATTTAATGAAGTGAAGAAAATGATGATGATGATGGTGATGATGATGATGAAGAATTTTATCACTCTCTGCTGGAGAATGTCTATGAAATCCGATTTTGTATGGGTCTGATTTGGTCTGTGCCCTTTGGTTATTTTATTTTATTTTTATTCAAATTAGGGATGGTGGGTGGCAAGAGTCTTCTCCAGAAGCTTTGGGTGAATAGCTGGGAAATACTAAACACGTCTCAAGTCAAACCCAGGCTCACACTCAGCCTGACTTTTCACTGTATAGATGTAATAGATGTCTGCTCTCTACCTGTGCAGCTGTATTTTAAGGGTGATTACATGGTGAACATCCTGCAGCATATCAGCCACTGTGGCGTCAGGAGCATCTGTGACACAGGACAGAGGTACCGGGTTCCACCTGCCTACCTGGATCAGACCTGGACACGCACAAACACACACAGGTGAAAATTATGAGAATACGTAAAGATGGACT
>NW_019476023.1:0-1366 GCF_002814215.2 Seriola lalandi dorsalis | reverse complement strand
ACACACACACACACACACACACACTCAGATACTCAGACACCCAAACACTCACAGATACTTCCTGTATTTTACATTGCCACCAAGACTCTTTCAAAAACCAGCTTGTTTCCCTTTTTTCTGCAGGCATTGTTTTCTTTTCGAGCTCCACTCCTCCGTGTTCAGTTCAGTTGCAGAGTTGTTTTTTATTTATTTATTTATTTATATCTCTCTCTCTCTTACATTTATCTAAGATGCTTCAATCCTCTGGGTTCCTCGGGGGTCTTACGTGCATTACATTACATTATGTCGTCTGCTGCTTTTATAGAATGTCTTCTATGTGCAGATAAACAATTCCTAAATCTATAAATCGCCTGTATGTTAAAACAGTAGCTGAGGGGATGAGGAGTTCGGTGGAGCGTAAAGACGCAGTAAACATTGTAGATGTAGCCTGACAGGAAAAACAACCCATACATACATACCCACAAAGATTCAAGTGGAAACAAGTGTAAATATGCGTTTATTCCCGGCTGCGTCGCTATTGTTTGACTTTAACGTCATCTCTTTTAATCCCAAACCATAACAGATGATCGCTAAGGCATGTTAGATGGAACAACAGATTTTCATGTCCTCGCCGACTGCAATCCAATCAAAAATGTATGATTACGAGCGCCGCTGGCTCCTGAAGGTCCTCCAGCTCTAAAACAGATTACGTGTCATCGCTGTAACTGCTCCAAATCAACTTGAACCTCACCTCAGATAATCCGCTCAGCTTTTAAAGTCCAAACTGCTCAGGGTGATCAGGGTGTGTTTTGTTTTTTTTTTCTGCTGCTGACGGTGGAACGTGGATCATGTGCGTTCATGTTTTTTTTCTCCACGGCGGCGACAACCAGGGCTGCAGGCATTATGTTTTCAGGTTGTCCCTCCACCCCCTCTGCGTGGTCATCCCATTCTCTTGAGCACGATATCTCAGCAACACTTTTTTAGGGAATGTCTTCAAATTTTGCGATGAACTGATTTTTAGATTTTGTCTGTCAAATGTCGGACTTCACAAAACATGTTTTTGGCCTCATTTACTCCATTAAATCCTTCCTGATTTGAGTCACCTTCTTCACTTCCTCTCCCTGGATCAGAACCAGGTCGGGGTCAGTCCTCTGAACGCCGCTGTAATAATCGTCTCCGAAGTGAAGACAACATATTCTCTCTTAAAATGATTCACCAAAACGTTGCCAAAAAAAGAAAAGACAGGTAATATCTTTAATTAAATTCCCTGTTAAGTCCTCACACATGTCTGGACAAACATGCATGTAAACTGCACCTGGACTGTTTTGGCAGAGGCAGTAATTATAGTTCATGTTTTCATCTCAAAACAATGAAAATGTGAACATTA
>NW_019476022.1:0-1366 GCF_002814215.2 Seriola lalandi dorsalis | reverse complement strand
GTGTTTTACATCTAAAAGCACATCTCCTCACACAGAACAAGTGATTGGTGTATTTCGAGAACAAAGAAGAAAAACACCATGTTGACACTTGTAAAGACAGAAGCGTTTTTTTAGTGCTGAATTCAGTCACAGTCACAGAGCAGGGTAGCAGGGATGAGTAAGATAGGATACAAAAATCATTAATTTATGATAATTTTTTACGAGAGGTTATAAAGGTTAAGATGACTGTGGTGTTACCTGTTAGGACCTGTGGTGTGGCAGAGTGGGGGACAATAGCAGCGTCCTGTGGGATGGAGCCCATTTCAGGTTCTGGTGTACTGTTGGGAGGAGAGTTGGCCAGTGGGGACATCACCATCCTGGGCTTCAGCTACAGATACACACATACACACACACACACACATAAGTACACACAGACACACACAATGGTGTTACTGTACAGCTGTAAGTCTGATTATATATCAGAAAACAACACTTTGGATTGCTGAAACTTCTTAGATCTTTACCACTAGTGGAGAAAAAAAAAGATATGCTAAAGAATGCTATGTTAGCAAATATAGATGAGGCTAAAATGTATCCTTTCAGCAACTAGAGGAAAGACCACGGTTTAAAGCAAAATTGAGAGTCTCAAAAATGCGATGGCAATGGTGGTAATACAACCAATTCCACTATTGACAGTACTACCACAACAAACATCAAATATCATTGCCATACCAATATGGTTCCTGTCTCAATTCTGGACGTTGGTTGCATATCACACCTCTCTCTCTCCCAAGTCTCTATCTACACAATGCCAATGCCAATATAAATTCCATTACCATTTACAAAGATAATACCAATACTAACACTTTTACTATTAGCAGTCTCAATACTAGCAAAAGTAGCAGCACGGTAACAGAAAAAGTAATTGTCCTAAATAATGCTTGTCTTATATTTAACAATAATCAAAGGTACCCTTCAGAGTTTTACCACTAGTTGTGCTAGAGGGCACTGTTTTGTAGAGTAGGTCCTCGTTTTGTATGTATTTCTAAAATGCACATGAAACGCAACATACACATTCATGCCAAAAGTTAAAATGAAGTTAAACACAGTTTACAGTAGCGTACCAACAAACCTGTTAAAGCGTCAGCAAAAGAAAGGAAAGACAAAGAAAACTGCTAGCCGATGTAAATATGGACACAAACGATGCAGAACAATAATTCAGGCTTTATGAGGAAGGAAATGTTTTCAACACACAATGCATTTTGGAGAGAAAAACTGAAAATAAAACTATTTACAAGAAAATGACACAGGGTACCTTTAATGCGTTGGCAATAGACAAGAGTTTTTCAGTCATCCATCTCACACGCTTTGGATGGAAAAGATTTCT
>NW_019476021.1:0-1366 GCF_002814215.2 Seriola lalandi dorsalis | reverse complement strand
TTTTTTTTTTGGTATGATATCTTCATTTCCGTGACACAACAGTCTTTACTGAGGTAGACTATAACAGGTCAAGAATTAGAAACATTGCTCTGAAAACCGGCATGTGAAATGACATGAAATAAATACTTCCATGTACAATGTCTTCAAAATGAGGTAGAAATGGTTACAGAGAATGTACAAGATACAACAAAAGTACAACTGAATTACAAAGATAACACTGAAATCCCATTTTTGATCAGTTTGACAAATTGAACTACATTAATGAATAACAGTAACACCAAGACACAGCAAATACTGTTGTCTGTCGCAGTGTGAAGGTGGATGTAGAGCACATTCTTTGTGTGGTAGTGAAGAGCATTGTTGTAGCTAAGCGCTTAAATACTTTTAAAATCTGGGGGTAAGAATACATTATCATAGCCTATGTTTAAAACCTTTTCATTAATCTGTTTTTTTTTTCTTCAGCATAATTTGAAGCAAAATCTGTTTCACACTCAACCACATTCATAAAAGTAAGGTTACTTTTATGAATGTGCTTATATTTCCAAAAAAGAGGCATTAAAATACTTTTCATCACACTGAATTTCAGACTAAATCTGAAGTTGCATATCAGCCTAAAAATCTCACTATTAAAGGGGATTCACTCTCTGGGCATGCTTTTAGGCAGGAGTTTGGTTTTGTTACAGCGCCCTTAATTTTGCACAAAATAATTGTATGGCACAGTTTCTGAAGGGATGAAATAGTGGAGCAGCGAAGCTACAACTTGGTTAAAAAAATAACAGCAAAAAGTACATATTTTCTGACAGTGCACATCCTTTGTTAATGCTCGTCACAATTAACTTCTCCCTTCTTGGTGGTGTCAGTTTATATTAAAGCTAAATTCACGCTGATTGACTGGTGACACACTGCCAAGCGGTTTTAAAATACTGACAAGGGAAATGGAAATTGGACACTTTATTAAGACATTTGATAAACATGCCTATTATAGAGCATATGCTGTATTATGTGTATGTTTTGATATGTCAAATATTGTCTATCAGGAGTGCTTTGTTTTGACTTTTTGTCCACAAAACCATTTCCCCACTGCTAACTACACTAACACTTAACATGTCATTCTTTTCTTGACCAAAACCTATAAGAGAATTACATCTATACATGAAGAAAATATGTTTCATATATCTAAAAACATCATCCATGTACATTATGGCATGTATTGTCCTTTTAAAAAAAATATCTGAATTACATTCAACATTTCAGGCCTTGGTACAAAAACCTCAAGTTTAATTTCCCCAGAGCTAAGAAGCTGTGTGTGTGTGTGTGTGTGTGTGTGTGTGTGTGTGTGTGTGTGTGTGTGTGTGTGTGTGTGTGT
>NW_019476020.1:0-1366 GCF_002814215.2 Seriola lalandi dorsalis | reverse complement strand
GTAGCTGTCTGGCAAAAACACACACAGGGTTATAAGGCTTGAAAATGAAGCCCCAGCCACTTACAACAGAGATTCTGCTATTGAGATTATTAATGTAATATTTGTGAAATATTTTAATAACTTTGAAGAAGCTATTTGAAAGGACATTTTGAATCGAGTGCTATTGTCTTTGTCTTCCTGCATGCCAGTGTTTCAAATAGAAACCTGTAGGTTTTCCAGCCACTCGGCACTGTCTTTAATGACATAGCTCATAGCCACAGTCCCATCCAACAGCCTTCATTATGACTCAGTAATCACAGACTACATTTGTTTTTCTTTTCCTCTCAACTCTCTCTATCTCTCGTTCTCTTTGTAAACCTATAGCCCTCTGTCTCTCTCCCCCTCTGTTTGTCTTCCTCTGAGCAAGACGAATCCAGTAGTGAGCAAGAGCCGCTAGCCTACTGGAGAAAGTGTTTGTTGACTTTTCGGCACAGACTGGTGCTCTGTAGGGGAGCAGTCTGTTATTTATGGCTCAGGGCCTTATGTGATTGGCTGAGGAGAGATATAATTATGTCTGGCACTCAGCTTAGCTAGTTTTAGAGTTACAATAGGTGCCATGTTGAGTTCACTGGTTGCTAGGTTACTAAGTGGAGGGTCTGGTACTATATAGAAAATGTTTTTGATATAGACTCAAACCCTTTTTCTGTATTCAGTCAAATGAGACAATGTAATAATTAATTATTGATATTGTTATATGAGAGTGGATACTGTCTGGAATTTTGTTTGTGTTAAAGGATAGGTTCACAGTTTTGCACAGAACAAGGACTATGGATTTGTGCCCCATCACTTACACTGGAAATGCTTTAGAGAGCCATCTCCTGATGGCCAGCATGAACAGGACAAATGATTACAGCCAGCAAAACTGTTGTTTTAAGACAGGCTTGAAAAATTGTGAGCTTATCCTTTAATCTCTTGATACAGTGTAAATGTTCTTTCTGTCACACTAAAGGATGCATTACACGCTGGAGCTACAAGTAAATGAACTGACCTGCAGTGGGTAGTTGCAATTTATCATTTCTGAAAATTTGTCTAGAAATATCTTTTAAAGCACCATCAGACATGTGACTGATATGTGATCAATACTGTTTGGAAGTTCATATTTGACTGCATCCCATATCAACCAACCCTAAAAATTAGGTTACTTCAGTATTGGATGAGATGAACTGATAAAAAACTAGCCCTGCCCATTTTAATATTTAAGAAAAAAACAAATAAAGCAGCATAAGACATAATGAAACCCAAGTTTGCATTTGAAGTTATTATAAAAGAAAAGAGTGTCTAGTTTGTACTTTATAGTGAACATTAATGATTACCAGCCGTGACTGCG
>NW_019476019.1:0-1366 GCF_002814215.2 Seriola lalandi dorsalis | reverse complement strand
GCAACAGAAAGAGAGAGACTGAGAAGGCCAGCAGAGACATGCTGCAGGGGGAACTCAGATTGAATGTCAGTTTCTCCTTTTGAATTATTCACTGCTGTTGTGAACATTTTTTCAGCACAGCAGGCTACATTTCAAATGAATGATGTTATTTTAGTTTCTTTGACCTTTTTGTAACAGTTGGTAATTTGATTGATCATACTTTCGTCTCCTTCCATTTCTGATAAACTATTCAGCCATTTACGGGGGTATTTTTATCTCTCTGGGACAGCTCAATGTCTCACCCCTCATCAAATTACCCTTTGAAAGTACAACAATACATGACAATAAACACACCATCGACCTTATTGTAGATGGTAATTCTGCTTAAGGCAACATACAGAAAAGAGTGGCAGAAATAAGAGAGGAAGTGGTGTAACATGGATTGTGCAATATATGCATAATATTATATGTAGTGTATATGATATGTGCTTTAGTTAACGGTGCTGGTAGAGAAGGTCATAGCTGGACATTATGTACTTAGTAATAGTGATAATTCTTAATTTGTCAAAATAATCTTAATAAAAAAATCTATATTTTGTTTCTAACATAACATAATAAATTATTGATAAATTAATCTCAAAATAAATGTTCCTTATCCCCTCCTAAGCAAACAAGCTCAGTAGTTTTTTTTGCGATGCTTCATAGAGGCTGTACTGATTTGTATCCAGTACTCACATCATGTGATGTGAGGCAGTTTGAAATATTAAAAGAATCAGTAACATAATGGATCAAATAAGTGTGAGAATTGCTAAGAACCAAAAGGAGGGGATTTGCCATTAACCAGTGACCGCTTAAGGAATTTCAGCCACAGCAACAGATGAACCAAACTGTCAGACCATATTAAAATCTACACTTGACAAAATATGCTGTCCTACTCTTTCATTGTGGCAACAAAGTAAAAATTTTCATTGCTTCTGTGTAAGGTGCTATAAGAGAAGACAAACCCATTTTTTTTCACTTTTTAAATGGCTCTAACGGCCAACAGCGTCCACCAGGTGCCTTATTTCACCACCATAAAACCTATAAATGTCAGTGCATTTACACTTTAGAAAAGATCAACTAACACGATAGGCCAGTTAATTCAGATAATACTAATAACAGATGACCGATGCTGATGTCAGATTGTAGCTGCATCTACCAGTAACAGATGTCAAAACTACCATGTCTACTCACCAGCAGAAGAAACGGAGTGAAGAAAACCCAGCACGCTTTGAAGTAGAGCAGAACTTTGCTGCACCAGGGAGGGCAGTGGCGGATCATATCAATAATGTCTTGACAAAACTGGTTGACCCCTAATAAGAAAGGTTCATTAAGAGATGCATTTTAG
>NW_019476018.1:0-1366 GCF_002814215.2 Seriola lalandi dorsalis | reverse complement strand
TTTTTTTTTTTTGGCATGAAAACAATCAAATGGCACAAAGTTTAGCCCTGTGAGTGACGAGTCCTCGTGTTCACACCCATTCCTGTGCAAAAACACCCGACACGGCAAATTAAAAATATACTAAAGCAGATAAAAATATCGACGCAGTCTTCTCCTCACACGACACAGTGCATCCAGGTTCATTAAATTGCAGTGTGCGGCTAACTGGCTAACGATGCTAACAGTCAGAGGAAGCCAGTCAGTCAGAAACACAGACGTTTGGTTTCCTGGTGGTGTAAAAATCCCTGGTTTGAATGGAGTCTGCCGCGCTGCATTCACACGACAACAGAGAAACCACAAGTGACCACAATCAGTCCACAGAGGTCAGACTCTCAGGACGTTTCCTTCACTTTCTCACATTCAAGTGACGTTGGCGTTAAAGGCGGCGGGGACAGGAAGTCTGGACGCTCTCAGGACGTTAATGCAGGTGATCCAGTGGTGAACTAAAGAGTTTAACGGATAATTTCCACCTTTAAGACACTTCAACACTGTCACACATCTTCAGTCTGGGATGTCTGATAGATTCACTTGGGTTAGCCTCAAACTTCACATCAAAACTCTGAGAATCACTGTGACACTTTCTTTTAACCAGAGAAATAAAATACTTCTTTAAAATTTGTGCCTCTTTGGGATCCTCAGCTTCCAGTCCAACAGAATCATCATGGATCTGGTTTGAGTGGTTTCCCTTTGACCTCAGAGGAGGAGCAGTGATGTCACAGGAAAAGGAGTAAATCCTTCCCTTTAATATTTCAATCGACATTAAAAACAGGAATTGTAAAAAGAATTTATTAATTTATTAATGATTAAACGATTAATCATCAATATGAATCTTAGATATTGATGGATTCATCGTTCATTTATGAATAATTTTTAATATTCCTGTTTTTAATTCCTATTAAAATATGGAATTAAAGAAAATGCTTTATTACGTTTCCTGTGACGTCGCTGCTCCTCCACACAGACGGAGATCAGAAGATTTTAATCCAATGGTTAACGAGGCTGACGTCAGTCCACATCTGTCACACGTCTGGTTCACTGGACAGAATCCAGAATGTGTTTTAACGTCCGGCGAAGGAGCAGAAGGATTGTTGTAGATCACTGACGGAGCGACCGAATGAGATCAGGACTGATGGACCCAGGAGATCCAGAACAGCCCAGAGATCAGATTTAACGGTGTTGAAGTGTGAAGTGTCAGGTGAGGTTTGCTTTGTGATAAAACTAAATGAGGTGAGCGTACATTCCCTGAAGAAACACCAGCCAGCAGTCACAAACATCCACGTACCACACAGATCCAGATCCAGATCCAGATCCAGATCCAGATCCAGAT
>NW_019476017.1:0-1366 GCF_002814215.2 Seriola lalandi dorsalis | reverse complement strand
ACACACACACACACACACACACACACACACACACACACAAATTGATACCAATGTTTGCAGTCTAAATCAGAGGGGAAGAGACAGGGGCGTTGTCGACTGTAGCTCTGTGTCTCACATGGAAACAAAAAATAGACTGTGAGGCAGAACAGCACCCTGTAGGTACAGTGGCCAGACTGATACAACTCCCTCGACACACTAAACTACCATATACTGCTGCTATCCACCTAAGGACCACCACCTGCCTAACAAACAAGACAATTTAACTATAAATAGCACAGCCTATGACTCATAGTGATGTGACAGGCCACATTGAATCAATATCTCCATTTCTCTCATTTCTGAGACAAAGATTCTGATGAACAGAATCAAGTAGAAAGTCAGGAGACGAATCTCTCTCAATCTTGTCCTCCAGTAAAGCACCATAAATAAAGATTTTTCATATTATATGATGCGCTTAATGCTGAATCATCCTTAATCCAACCCTAAAATTTTACTCGAAGCTAATATAGCCCCTAGCTAATATTTCCATTCTTAATCTGACATCCTAACAATGAGATAAAGAAGGGACAGCTGGCCTAGAGGCAAATCAAGATGCGTGTGTTGTTCTTGAACTGCCATGGCTTAATTGGACCACCTTAAATCCTCGCCAGCTGATCTTGTTACCACTGACCCACCCTGAAGACGTCACAGCTGCCTGTTCTTTTTCCCTCACTCTCTCCCTCTTTCTATCAATCCATCTCTCATGTTTTGAAGTGCCTGCAGTCTGTAAGTCCTCAGCCAAGGCAAGAAATCGATGGCAGAGCGGAGGGGGCTGTGCGTGTGGATAGGAAGAGACAGTAGTTAGTGTGTGGGTAGTTTGTCTGCCTGCCCATGCCCCAGAGCCTCCTGTCTATAAAAGACACCAGGCCAGGCCATCTCCACATTCTTAATTACAACAAATCGCCTCTTAATCTAAACTTCATTGCAATGTCCTCTTTGCACAATCTTCTCATTGCACATACGTCTATTGCGTTCCCTTGCCTGTCTCCTCCTTCACTTTTCTCTACCAGGGCAGTCTTGTCCCTATTTCAGTCTTAATCCTTTTTGACCCCACTTGCCATGTCATCATGAGGGAAGTCAAGAGATGACAAGTGAATTCTCCTCAATGCATGGATAGCATTGTTATTTGGTCATAAATCTTGGTTATGGGCAGGGGATATGGCATCACATGCAATGACATTCACATTACAATGTCCGTGAAATGTCGTCTAGCATTGGGTATGCTGTCATTTTGAGTTTGTTTTGCTCCAGTGTTCCTGTTCTTACGATTCATCTAGCTCTGTTTTCTGATCAGCTCCTTTTGCAGTGCTTTGTTTGAGCCTCGGTG
>NW_019476016.1:0-3044 GCF_002814215.2 Seriola lalandi dorsalis | reverse complement strand
ACAATATCTTTGAATTGTTTTAATGATGATTATGATTCGTAAAGACGTGGTTTTGTTTATTTATTCACTTTTACCAAAGGCCCATACAAGTAGGTAACTTATATTTGGGGTATTTAGCTGAAATTGCCATTCTCAATTTCTTACAAGTAGTGCAGGTATGTTAAACTATTTGTTATGCTAACAGTCAGCAATCAGGATGAGAGTAATGGTGAAAGCAAAAGTGTCAAATCAATGAAATCAACTAATATGCAGGTTCTGAATATGTCTTATGGTAATTAAAAAAAACAATCTGGATATATAAGCTGTCAGAAGGCAGTGTGACTATATGTTGGAAAGTTGTTAATGTTAAAGAAAAACAAACAGGGTAACTTGTGTACAAATGCAGCACAACAATGCAAGGTTATCTTTTATCTCTTATTGCCTTTACTGAGAAATTCATTACAGTAGATGTCATCTGTTGTGGCGCAGTTTTGATACACAGAGTCTTCTTGGTCTTCTGTGTCATCATAGTGGCGATAGTTGCTCTGCTGTTTGGAGGTCGACACCTTTGAGCACACCATGACTTCCTCATTTGCATAAATCTAAAAAAGAGCCAACAGACAACAAACATATGAGAGGACGACTTAATCACAAAATCACTATTCATATTTTTTGAAGAAAAGAATCAGTAATTAAACGTTTCCTTTTTCGAGAGAGTCTAAAAATGTCATAATCATCACTTATCCATGAATGTTTCAATTAACAACCACCACAACATCAACCATGAAATTTCATGTATATGTTTGTGCAACCAGACAAACTATCATGTTTTGTTGACCCCCCCTGACCTTTGATCGGGCAAATATGTCCACATGTGCCTGATTGAAATCCAAATCTAAAGGATACATTCAAGAGGATAAACCTCTTCAGTTTGGAGGTTTTCTCAGCTCGCCCCACTAAGCTCATTAATCTAACATGTACACAAAGAGGCAGACTGCAGTACATTTGCTGAGCACATTCATAGTTTCAAGGGTATAAACCCTTTTGATTTTGATGATCCCACAGTCTTTCCAGTTGTACCGCCCTAAAAACACCCACTTATTTAGCCCCATGAATAGTGACATCATCAGTGAGCGGTTCTGCCCAACACATTTATAATGTGGATTGTAAAGAACAACAAGGCTTTGGACTTTTGCTTTCTTACATCTTCACCGATCACTTCCTCTACGTCTGCCTGCTTGATTACGTTTTGGTTCACGATGACTCCAGCTCCTGCAAACACACAACCCAAGAAAAGGTTAGGCTACACAATTAGTTTGCATGCATTTGTATGTGTTTTTGCTTGTGGGTGCACAGTTCTGTGCATGTGTTTGTATGTAAAACGTACCTTTTACTTTGTAGCATTTGTATTTACAAAGTAGGACAAGGGCAAGTATCAATATGAGCAGCAGTACAGTGGGCACAATGAAAACCACGGGGTGTAAGAGTGAAGTCACTAAAAAAACACACACAGAGAGAGAACAGAATAGAACACACGCCTTCTGAAAATACACATCGGCAGCACAATCCTTGATCTGTTAACACAATCTTCAGGGCAGCAGAAGTGACAACACACATCATAGCTGTCGCCTCACAGCATTTGATGCTTTCATGTTCCCTTTTTTTTTAATAACAGCATTGCGTGTTCTGACATAGACGCACACACACACACACACACACACACACACACACACACGCTTACCTTTGATAGGTTTATCAGTGATCTGGGTTGATTGTGATTTGACAGTTGCGGTCTGACTGGTGATAGGGATTATTGTCCTGGTTGGAAAAACTGCCAGAAGAAAATATTCTTAGTAAACATTGTTATTTTTAGTCACGCCATCAGGGGGCTCTGGGGATATTGACATCAGTCATTAGTGACGACGAGTCGGTCATCGGTTATTCAGTGGCACCAACAGGTTAAACGTTTCACTTAACCAGTGAAATATCTCCTGGTGCAAGTAAAGCCACTGTGCAGCCTTGAAGGAATATAAAAACAGTTTTGCTACTTTTCAGTTTAAGTAAAATCCAGAAGGAAGGAGGAGGGGTTAAACCCATTATGTGATGGTGACATGATACAGACCTGAGCGAACTGAACCACCAGGACACTAAGTTTATACAACAGAGATCAAACCTGGATATAACAACTGCATTTATTTTTACCCGTCTCTGACACTCATTACTTTCATAATCTTACCTGCTGACAGGTGAATCTTGGTGTAGTTTCCAATACTCCACTGTGAGTCTGAACCACACCAGTATGTCCCAGCATCACCTGCTCTCAGCTCTGTGATCCTCACAGAGAAAGAGCTGGAAGAAGCGTCATCCTGCAGTGTGAACCTGTTCCTAGTCTGGCCTGAGTTCTGACTCGTCACCTGGATTTCACAGTTATTTCGGCGGTTTCCCTTACAGAGGAACTTCCTGTTTGTCCTGTGTTGGCTTGGATAGGGACACTGCATAGTAAGAGGATGTCCCACGGTGCCGCTCAGGCTTTTCGACTTCACACAGCACCACTCTGTCAGACAGAAGGAGGGTTGAGTTAATTTATTTAATAACAAGGTATCCTGTATTCAGCTCAGAAATGGATTACATGAATTTTCTACAAGACTAAGAAACAAAGTTTTGTCAATCTTCATACACCTTTGGTTCTTTAGTCATTTTTTCTCAATATCTGTGGTTCACTGCAGGTATTGTTCACTGTATTATGAGGATGATCTGTGACCTCTCACCTTTGACTTCCAGCTTAACAGCAGAGAAAACATCCAAGCCATTGTTTCTCTCGACACCACAAAGGAACCACCCAGAATCCTTTTGGGTCAAATTGGTGATGGTCACGGTGAAGTTCCCAGACTCCTCGTCACCAGTAAGTGTGAACTTTCCATTCAGTTTTCTGTTAGAGGTGACCACTGCCGTCTGCAGACATATGGAGGGCTGCCTTCCTCTGCAGATGTACTTCAGGTTGTTCTGGTACTTAGAGTCATATGGACAAGGGATGGACACTGAACCTTCCTCATGACTGTGGATTT
>NW_019476015.1:0-1367 GCF_002814215.2 Seriola lalandi dorsalis | reverse complement strand
AGGGAGATGATGCAACAGTGGTCAGGCTTTATGTATTCAAGTCAGTGATAGAAAACTCAACCAGGGAGTGTATAACAGCTGAGCAGCACCGAACAGAGTCAAAGAAATTTTCGTTATTAAAAATTCTTAGTGCCCAAGATACACAAATCACTCGATTCTTCCAAGACTGAGCACTTCATTAGGAACACCATACTCATACTGAGTACGACCTCCCTTTGCTCTCAAAACAGCCTCAGTTCTTCAGGGCATGGACTCTGCTCCATGTTGACGTGATTGAATCGCATCATTTCTGCAGATTTGTCAGCTGCACATTTATGCTGCCAATCTCCTGTTCTACCACATCTCAAAGGACTTTGCTGGATTCACATCTGGAGACTGGGGAGGCCACTGAAGTTCATGAAACCAGTTTATCATCATCAGTTTTATATCATTTAGCATTATCCTGCTGGAGGGAGGCATTAAAAGATGGTAAACGGTGGCCATAAAAAGATGCACATGGTGAGCAACAATACTCTTTGGCACTCAAACCATGATTGATTTGTATCAAGTGTCAAAGTGTTTCCCCTCAAACTCGATTTAAGTTAGAGAAAATTATATTATTTCACACCATTCTCCACTAACAACAACAAACATACATATATATACTTACGTACCAGCTTGTCTCAGCTCTTCAGGATGTTTAAACTGAGTGAAATATTTGTACCCAGGAGATTTTTAGCTGCTACTTTCCATCACATGGAAATATTCAACCTGTTTGTGCATCGTTTTATACAATTTTCCACAATCTTCAGCCTGACATATTTGGTCTCTGACACATCTTTGGAAACTACAGCACTGTGTTCCCACTTAAAGTCTCAGGTATGAAAAGTGTTTTTCTGCACAGTCTTTGTTACAACAGCTAAATTCAACACATTAGCTTTGCCATTATAAGTGAATTGTAAGATGAATTATTATTTATGACTTTTCATTTTTTTTAAATGTATGTATATTTATGTATTTGGACAATTCACTTTAATGGAAAGTTATCCTACAAATGAGAAATACAAACCACTATTGTTTGCATGTGAAGTATACTGTGTTGTAACATCTGTACATTTTCCCAGAAAAAAACTCCAGAGAGTGATGGTCCTGTGTAGACACCGTTTTTGAATCTCTCATTTTATAAAATCACACATTTGTCAGCATCTGTTTCCCACGGTCCTCCTTCAATGTCTTCGGTTATTTCAGGACAGCCACGGACAGTCATTCATCCTAGGGGAAGTCTTTCTTAACTGTATACACTAAAGACACATTTCCAACATCTCTCTGTATCCATTTCTTTCCCATTCTGTTTGTATTTCATCCAGTCATCCCAATGCTTCGATCCC
>NW_019476014.1:0-1367 GCF_002814215.2 Seriola lalandi dorsalis | reverse complement strand
TGATGAACCAGAAAAATTAAGTTTTTCTTCCATTCTTAATGTCCTGTTGGGAATTAAATGTTTATTAAAAAAATCTATTGCTTTTACTTCTCCATCCAAATATCAGCCTGTTCCTGTCGTACACAAATGTGTAAGGCAAACACTTCCTATAATGAGTTTGTATCTAGTGTCAGACGTTCCTACATGTCACCTTTCTATACATAATGTTCATTATTCATCTAGCATAGTCTCTTTGGGAGTATCTTTCACCTCACAGCTAAAGTATGTGCTTTTTGTTTGTCTGAGGGGGAAAAATGCTGTTAAGAGTCCAAGATGCCTGTGTGCTGTTCAGCAGTTGACACCACAGGTCAAAACTCGCAACGCGTAGGCGGCAATATAAAAAGGCGCCGGACCAAGTCGATGTCTCATATCCTCTTAACCTTGACCTCTCATTTTGTGTGAAGGTCAAAACCTTTTATACCACTCTGACTAAAGTAAATGTTTTCTGTGAACGTGTGTGACTCGAATAATGCTACAGTTTTTCCTTCTACTTAACCACAATTAATTAAAAGGGAATAACAATAATTCATACATGCGCCTATCTGTATAAATTTATATTTGTTTTGTGTTCGAACACCAGGGAGAAGCTTTTGTTAAAGCCTATCTGCTGTTATGATGCACAGGTGTGTTTGTATTCGACACTGAGCAAGAATTAAAAAAGATTAAAAGGTGATCAGATCAACAACAACAGACTAGAAATTGAAAAAGTTGAAGTGTTGTACTGAATTTATTATTAGCTGAGGAAGAGAAGTCACCAGATCCCTCATACAAGCTCTGTAGTGTGGACTCGAGACAGAAAGAAAACACATCTTCGGCTGTAAATGATTAATGTAATGATTCTGTCTAGTGAGTCTGTGCTGGCTGTGTAAACCTAATCCAAAACATTCAGAGGTCAGGTTTCGTAGACCTCTGCTCAATCCTCAGTGGTTCAGGTCAGTCACTTTGATTCACAGCAGTGTTGATCCTCTCCAGTAGCATCTTTGGTTTCTGTCCAGTATGAAGCTTCCTCCCTAACTGGGTCACATCCTGTCCCGGGACAGAGACCAACCACAACACTTACTGATATACATCCCCCACAGACAAGACAGAAGAGAAGTGTCAGAGATGAACACACTTTATTCATCTCACCTTTGCTCCTTTCATCTCACTACGCCATGACATGTACTAAAAGTAGCTGAGGCTTTTGTTTTACAGTAGGGTTCAGTCGGCCCTCACCAGAACAGGAGACGGGAAGGGGACAGGAGCCACAGGAAGCTGAGGTCTAATCTCACTAGACACAACTCTTGTCAAAGACACACAAACATGGTTCACACAAACATGGTTCACAT
>NW_019476013.1:0-1367 GCF_002814215.2 Seriola lalandi dorsalis | reverse complement strand
AGTCACATTTAAATTCTTCCATTAAATTCCATCCAATGCAAGCAGCTGTTATAGATTTTATCTTTACTGACATCCTGGAGACGATCTACTCATTATCATAGTGGTTTTAGATTCACACTGGCAGTTTGACATGAGAGTTCATTCCTTTGTAGGGTGTCTTGAGACCGTAACAAATGGTAAAGATATGATCTTTGGTGAGCTTCTGCTTTTAGCCCGCATGCTTGTAACACAGGAATGAAAACAAAAGGCCGTCTGTGAGTATTGAAATGGACTCTGAGCTAAAAGTCATAGGATATTTCTCTTGACTCCAGGTGGATCAATCCAGCCTGGGACTGCCTTCACGGGATTACTACCTCAACAAAACAGCGAACGAAAAGGTACCGTGAACAAATTGTTTTCAGCATTACACTGATGTCACAGGAGTTAAACTCAAATTGCGTGGGCAAAGTTGGACGCAGATGAGGACAGAAAAGAAAAAGTTAATTGAGTTAGAGTTTGAGAATATCCAAAGGCTCATTGCTCATTTGCAAAGGAAGTCAAGAAATATTAAAAGAGAAATATTTCAGCTTCAGGGGAAAGACTCTCCCTAGTTGGTTGTATTTGCATAGTTTAGGATTACTTTCCTAATTGAAATTTATTACACACACGAACTCCACCCCCACCCCCACCTCACTGTTCTGCCGACTTGGACTTTGCAGTATCTGACGGCATACCTCAACTTCCTGGTGGAGTTAGGAGTTCTTCTGGGTGGCTCCAAGGAAACGTCTCGGTCGCTGATGGAAGAGATCGTGGACTTTGAAACCACTCTGGCCAACATCACGGTCCCTCAGGAGGAGAGAAGGGACGAAGAGCTCATCTACCATAAGATGGAGGCCAAGGACCTGACAGTGAGTGTCTCCTGCTTTGATATTATCAGCTTGATAAAACAAGAGAAAACAGAAGACAGTACTTCGGACAATTATACTCTACAAATCATGACTGTTATATTGCTATGCCAAAGGAAGTGGAAAGTTGTTATTATTTCAACATGTCTCCGTGTTTGTTTTTGTGTGTGTGCAGACTCTGGCTCCTGCAGTGGACTGGATGCCGTACCTCACAGAAGTGTTTGCTCCTGTGCCGATCAACGAGTCGGAGCCAGTGGTTGTTTATGCCAAGGAATACCTACATAAAGTTTCTGACCTCATAACTAAAAAAAATAAAAGGTCAGATACTTGGCAATACTCAATAGTTTTTCCATTTACATATGAAATACAGGCTGTATGTTGCTATGTGTAGCATTGTACATTTCTGTTCACTCTGAATTATGATGATGCAGGAAAATAAATGAAATAGAATGGAGGAGTTAAACTACTCTGTGTAGTACACTG
>NW_019476012.1:0-1367 GCF_002814215.2 Seriola lalandi dorsalis | reverse complement strand
ACACTGAGTCAGTTTCCTGACTGTATGACTTTTCTTTACAACTTAAATTAAATGTTGAAGTCAGTAATTAGTCAAACACATTTCTCAGTCTGATACACCCAGGGATTTTTCCAGCCTCAGTCTTACTGGTATAACTGGTATAGGTCTTACTGGTATAACCAGTAGGTTATTGTGGCTAAAGATAGATTTTAGAAAGATATTGCTGAGTAACTTTCATTACTGAATCAGTTTGCTGACTTTATGATTCATCTCCACCTGTGCTACTGTTGCACTACATTTTAGTAATGTCCACTCGCTGCCCCAGTGGCGACTGTTTGGCAAGAGTTACAAAGGCTTGTAAGCCTCAGCCGCAGGGGGGACAGCAATTGGTCCAGTAAGTTTAGAAGTTTCTTGAGTCCACATTTTGAATGGTCCATAACCAAGACACTGATCCTAAGTTGCTGTTGACGATTGGCCTTGTGCTAATAAACAATGAATGTCTCTAATTTTGTACGGCTCACACATACACACTACTTTCTCATTATCCTCTCTTGAAATGATACTTTGAACTCACTATTTATTGTTCCACCGTTAACACCATCCTGCACCACCACTGCTAAAATGCTGTTTTGAGTCCATTCCAATAATGCTTGGACATATCAAATGCTGAGATATACTGTGCTTAAAGTTAAGTAAATATTTCTTAATTTATTTAAAATATGGGACTAGGTCTTACCTCTAAGCTGCTGGTTATCACCCAGCAACCTGGTCACCACTTCATTGGCAGCAAGCTCTGGTGGGACCCTGAGGGCCCCTCCACTCTCCTCTCCTGACATGTCCCACTGCATTGGGCCATCAGGTTGGGGCTGCACCATCCCTAGAAAAACACATGCACAGTGATATAGATATACATACAGATATTGAACTGTTACTAACCCAAAGCATCGCCGCAGCGTGCCTGCATCCATGCCTGCAGACAAATCGTGTAGCGCGCCTCGTAGGCGGCCTGAGACAGTAACTTTTACTTTCAATTTAATCCTTCGTCAAAATCCTGGTCCCTGTTCTGTCTGAGGCCACCTGTCCTGATTGACGGGCTTAGTCTAATGACTCACTGGTTTAGTGGCAACACTCTTCTTTGTGCTGTAAACCTTCGCACAGGTACCGGTGTACCGGGCGGGAGGAAAACATTACGTCATTCCCAGTAACATGAGGCACGCAGCTCAACTGAGACACAAAGCTTGTTTTTTATAAATTAGTTTACAACATAGACAAAAGTAAAACACTACTCGTCAGCTTCATTAGTGTCATATGATCTAAAGCACATGACCAACTCACATTTAATAAAGCTAACGTTACATCGTGTTGTTTTCTCCCCCGCAGTGACACAG
>NW_019476011.1:0-1367 GCF_002814215.2 Seriola lalandi dorsalis | reverse complement strand
TGTCTCTTTCCACCTTTCTGTTTCACTACTTCTCTTTCTCTGTGCAGTGGAATAAAACCACACATCTGTGAAATGAGAAAGCCTGGTCATGCAGCTCTTCCCTGCTTAAGAAAATAATGAAGGGATGAGGGATGAGGATGAAAGAAGAATCAAAAGATTAATTTGAAGGACAAGAGAGATCATATCTCTATTTAAAAGGGGGCATCAAGAAAAGAGGAAGGATTAGAGCCAGCATATATAAAATGACAAAGTATGAAGCAGATGCCATAGACTCGCGACTTGAACCTGAGTCAGTAGTATGAACAAGGACTTGAGACATGACTTGGGCTGGACTGCTCTGATACTTGACTCTAAAGACTTGACTTGAGTTGAATGTTTAATTACAAACCGTTGAAAAGGAATTAAAAACCCTGGATAACAAAGCTTGTTGAATGTTGTTAAATGCTTGTTAAAAATGTTAAAATGCAATGTCATTACCATTCAAAGACCTTCCTTATGAAGATTTGTGACTTAACTAACTCATCTCCAGTTAATTCTAGATTTTACTTGGACTTGTCTCAAACGACTTGAGATGTTAAGACTTGTCTTGATTGAGTTGCGACCTGCTATGACAAGACTTGAGACATTACTTGTCTTGACTGATTTTAGACTTGACTTGGACTGGTGTCAATTGATTTATAACCAAACTAAAAACATTATATGTTAAGATTTGGCCATGTTTCAATTTTAGACTTGGCTTGAAACATGCTGATGATAAGACTTTGAGACTTGGACCGGTGTCGACTGACGTTGGACTTGTCTCAACTGATTTAAGATTGATATCGACTTGTCTCGATTGACTTGAGACATGACTTGATCCCTGCTTTGACAATGCTTCAAGCTTTGGAGACTTGACTTGCAGTTGTCTGAGTTGTCTGACAAGACTTGACATGAAACACATAAAACCAGAATACAATGCAGTACAATAAAATACAGTGCTCCTGTGCAACCAGTGAAACATTTCACTACTGAGGAAAGGACTGGAGTGGAGCTGAACAGAAGAGAACAGCAGATGAAAAACAAACTCATTTTAGGGAAATGTTTCACAATCGAGTGGTTGGTTTGCAAATCATGTTCCACCGCCTTTCTTGTCACGGTGACTGAACATGTGAAATGTTTAGAGAACGGTTGTTTGGGTCTGTTTTCTCTTTTGTTTGCCCCTTGCCTCTCTCTTTCTCTCTCCTGGCCTGGCTTGATTTGTTTGGGCCTGACTGACGCAGAGTCTGACTGGCACTTAATGGAACACTGCCCAGAGAGTTATATGTGTGTGTGTGTGTGTGTGTGTGTGTGTGTGTGTGTGTGTGTGTGTGTGTGTGTGTGTGTGTGTG
>NW_019476010.1:0-1475 GCF_002814215.2 Seriola lalandi dorsalis | reverse complement strand
ATGATGCTGGCCACCTCTGGTAAAATCGCCTGAATCCTCAGTTGAGGGGAACATGCAATTCTACCCCCGGTTGTATAATGGCCTATGTCAAAAGTGTGACTCTTTTGTTGAGTTTTTTGTGTTTCCTGAAAAACCTGAAAAAATGACTTAGGCCATTATTTTAAGAGGGTGTCGATATACGGACTTAACTGTAAATGTTAATCACATTTTTACAACTTGATTTTGTTATCTATACATTGATGAAAACTGGAAATGTTAACCAATATGAGCTTTCATTTTGACAGTAATGTTTGAAACTTGGAAGTTGGGCTGGTGCCAGAAAGCACAATGAAGATGAAAACATTCCAAAATGTTTGTTTTTGACCAGAGTTGCAGCATTTTTCAGCTACTCCCTGAGGAATTTGACCTCGTCAGAGAATATGTTTTCCTTTCCTCATTCTTCCCTGCACATGACAGGCCTGAGGGTCCTGAAGAGCCAGGTCCTGCTAATCAAGATGTAGTGACTGTGATGGGGCCCTGACACAGTATGAATAATCCCACTCATCTACCTACATCTGACCAATCTGCAGATGTTGGAGTAGCTAACTATTTTACTCAGGTATTGCACCTCAGCAGTGTTGAGCAACAGTACTTCGGCATTACGACATGGGAGAGATAACACTTTCACTACACTACATTTAACAAGAAAATGTACTTTCCATTTCATTATTCTTATCTTTACCAGTTCCTTGTTACATCAAGATTCCTTTTAAAAATGAGAAGCTCATTAGTCCTGATACACTGCTATAGTCTGAACTAACAGACAGCAGGCTGTAGTAATTTACACTCTTCACTCTGTAAGATTTTAAATGTAGGACTTTTATTTGTGACAGCGTTCTGCCATTGTGGCATTTCTGCTTATATTTGAGTAAATCATTTCCACTTCTGCCAGTTTATAGTTACACCTTTTAATATCCTTTAAAGCTCAGCATCTCAGCACCTCTAACAAGCAGCTGAGATCTGCAGCGATGGGCCATGTCGCCAGATGGCATGTCCACCTCTGCTCTGTTGTGGAGAACCAGTCTCATGACTGGCATTAGGATGTGGGATATGGACTTTGGACCTTTGTGCATTAGTGCAGATGATGTTTCTATGGCAACTCAATTTTCAGTTTCCATGGAAAAATCCCTCATGGCACATCCCTAAACAGCCAAGCAGATTGAAAGTTCACAATGAAATTCCTCCAAAATAAAACAGGATTATCATCCCAATATGTTCATGTGTTAAAAATGTTGATGGAGGAAAAGATATTAAAACATATTTTTTCTGCAACCAAGACATATCACAATGAGTCCTGTCTGGAAGCAATCAAGACTGTCAACATGACAGCAGACCCACAATTGGCAAAAAGACATTGTACCAAAACAAAGACACCATATTACAATGATCCTAATGGGGTTCATAAGACTCACAAGGTGTGTGTGTGTGTGTGTGTG